>NC_056728.1:1682622732-1682870232 GCF_019279795.1 Protopterus annectens | reverse complement strand
TCCAAGGAAATATGCAACACAACATTGCAGGACAGTCTTAAATAAATAAAGAAAAATATCTAAACTAAGCTTTGTTATATTCCTGATGATATCCAAGAGAATTATAATGTTCCCTAGAAATTACTTCATCAGAGCAAGGTAGATGTTGTGGTGAATGGTTCTTGTCAGGTCCAAGACAGAACACAGAATGCCCTGTCTCACTAAGAGACTTCTTAAATTAATATCTCAAATATTACTGCTGGGATAGCTTGCAGAATGACATCAGTTCTTGCCATCTGACTCTATCCCAGATGAAATGCCCACTGCTGGAATCTGGCAGTATTTAACATCTACCTGTGAAATGTGGCCATGGTGGTGCAGTGGTTAGCATTGTTGCCTTACAGTAAGAGGTTATCTAGTTAGATTCTTGGTTGGGGTGCCTTCTGTGGGGAGTTTGCATGTCCTCCCTGTGGTAGTATGGGTTTCCTCTGGGTGCTCCGGTTTCCTCCCACATTCCAAAGACATGCAGTAGGTGGACTGGACACTCTAAATTGGCTGTAGATGAGAGTGTGTGTATAAATGAGTGGCACAAATGAACTACCATGGCACGACTAGCCACCCGGTGGTTGTAAACCTTGGCTTGAGATGATTGTCACTGCGGAAGTGGCACTCAGACCCCATGTGCAAAATGGGAAAAGAGGTTGAGGATGGATGGATGTGAAAATACATAGACCTCAGATCTTTGGCAGATGCTGGAAGTCATAAAACAATTACATTCCTCCACATTTCAAGACTAGTAATTATTCCACCCTAAGGACAATACAGAAAGCTTTCAAGTACTGGCATTATGTCTCGTAATTTAATTTCATCTATTTTTATGATGTTAACCTCCTGTATTACAGTTTCCACTATTAAAATATATACATTTAAACAATTACAATAGTGCATGTACATTTCTTTTCTCTTCCAGCAGGGCACACTGTGGTTACATTATAAGCACAACCACTGTATAAAATACCTTTCTAACACACGTCTATACAGATCAGTCTGATATACACATGACATGCAGTTCTAGTACAGTTGTAACACAAGCATCTTATATAGATAATGTTGATATTCACAAATGACATATGATTATTTACAAAATTCCAGATAGCTGTGCTGGCAATATTCCCCTTTGTCCTGGTGGCAAATGATTTTTGTTATCATTAAAAGAAGATAAATTAAAAGTAAAGGAGCTCCCCTCTTTTATGTACATAAATTGTTTAGGACATTATTGTGGCATTAAAGAATGATGTACAGGGGAAAAGCATAAAATAGATTCTTTGAATAATAAATAGTTCAGAGCATGGTGTCACAGTGGTAAGAGCTCTGCCTTACAGCTCCAGGATTTGAAACTGTGTGTTCAATCCTCACCTCCTGTCTCTTTCTAAATAGAGACTACATGCTCTCTCAATTTCTGTGTAGATTTTCTTGGGTACCCCAGGTTAATTTCGCCTCCCAAAAACATCTTGATTGATTGTGACTGTCTATACTGAATTGTCTATATCTATCTATCTATCTAGCTATCTAAATATATGCATGTATGTGTGTGTGTGTTCATGTGTGTGTGTGTGTGTGCGTGTGTGTGTGTGTGTGTGTGTGTGTGTGTGTGTGTGTGCATGTGTGTGCGTATGTGTGTGTGTCTGTGTTTTTATTCATAAAACAAAACCAATCATAAGACTGAAACACAACCTATTGCAAATATGGTACATTTGACTGACAGCCATTCAAACAAATACACACACTGCAAACTACTAACAACCATATTCAGACACTTGTACATAACATACACTTAAAGCACAAATGTTACATTACACATTGTGCACACTCGCCTGAACACTTTCACACTCACACATTGCACACACTCACAGAACACTTTCACAATTATACAGAGTTTTTTGAGGAGACAAGCTCCTCATCACCATCTCTGTGGGGAAATTCTTCGCTCATATACCCTAACTTATATATACCAACTCAAAGTGTATACACACACAGGAATAGGGCATATGCTTTCACAGGACAATGCCAGAGCCAATTCCACTAAATATTATACATATACACACATACATACTCATAATTAAATCCTCCAAACGCTCAACTACTACTACTTACATGTACTAATCATCATGTACTTAGCATGCACTATAACCCAATACTTCCAATCCTTTCACACTTGTTAACTTTCAAACTCAAAACACATTTAATTAAAATCACTGCAAACACATCACACAATGCATGATAACCTTTTTACTCAACCCGATGAATGTCTGTCTCACACACACACACACACACACACACACACACACACACACACACACACACACACACACACACACACACACACCACAAACATACAAACACCAACCCATGGCTCTGATATACTTACTTATACCATGTCTACTCCTATTAACTAAGCAGAGGAATTCTCTGAATCACTTTGCCAAGTTAATCAAGAGCTGTTGCCATTTCCAGGGAAGAGAACATGGCTAATTAATGGTAGTCACTCCCTTGGTCTGCCACATCGGTTTGTGGCTTCTTCAGTGAGACTGCTGTCAGCACTAGGCCCCCTGTCAGGTGAAAACCGTAGCAGGAGAACAATCTCTGAACTAGAAAGGCTTACTGCAATGTAGAAATATTATGAGTTAAGGCTTTCACACTCTAGTAAGCCTTTCTGAATCCAGCCCATTGCTTCTGATGAATTGGACTGGGACGAGTGCTTCTGTTTTGCCATTTCATAATTTGAACATTATTTCCTAGCCTTCTTAGAGAGTACCAATTAACAGAAAGTCTGAAAATTGCTTCTTGGGGTCCATTTTGGGATTAATGCAACTATTTTGCTTCCGATTATAGAAGGAGCTAAAGATCATTAAATGCAAGCTATGTGCAACTGTGTTGAGACCAGCCCTGTCTCCACTACCAGACAGACAGCGCCTCTTGTAATGAACTCCAAAACTCATTGGCATTACTCCCTCTTCAGTCCCAATTGCAAAGCACCTGGGACCATGGAGTTTCTTTTTTTGAACCAAATCTGTAGCTAGCTTGGTTGAAGTGGGTGTCTGAGACAATGTAGCAATTGTCTTATGTATATTGCCAACCATCCACTATTTAAACAAACTGACAAAGTGTGTGTGATAGAAGCAGTCATGGTCATGCAGATCTAATGTATAGAAATGCACCTCAGCTAAGATCTTCAGTCTCATCGGTAGATCATCAGCTAGTAAAAGTACACAGAAGAATGAAGGCACTATTTGCTTTTACAGAATGATTAACCAGAGACCAGAACTTCAAAGTGTTTTTGTAATGTATCAGATACATCAGGAACATGTCTAGAATCTATCTGTGGAAGTTACTGTGCAAATTTGATTTTTTAAACATTTGAAAAAAGGTGTACTAACATGATCTATTCCAACAATGCTATTTATTAGAAAATATGGTGGCATGATCTCTGTGTACAATGGTATGTTTAACAACAAGAAATGAACTTATATTACATATTTAAATGAGCTTTAGATTTATATCACACATACTGTGAAGACTTGTTTAAGGAAAGAATAACATGCTGTGTGAAGGAAAGGCAGAACCAGGTACATGCCTTTTACTGACATTATTAATTAGGAGGAAATGAAGGCCTGTATTCCAGCCAGTAACAACAGCTGTCTCTGGATTTTCATTCCAGGACCAATCTATCGCAATGCCCGGGAAGGGTGTCACTAAGAGATTCGGATGAAAAAAGAAGCAGATAGTGTAAGTTGCATAGTCTGTATATTTATCGTAACACACTGAAATACGTAATTTAAAAATGTTCACATTAAGAATTATGGACAGACTGTCATGACATAAGACAGTTAGGAATTATGGACATAGTGTCATGATGTCAGACAACTAGGAATAATGGACAGAGTATCATGATATAACACATTTAGGAATTATGGACAGTGTCATGATATAATTCATTTAGGAATAATGGACACAGTCACATGATATAAGACAGTAAGGAATTATGGATACTGTGTCATGACATAAGACAGTTCTACTTAACTTTTCCTAACAATTGTCATGTTTTGAATTGCTGATATTAATGTTTGTTGTGTTTTCTTTCCATGTTCATAAAACAGTTTTATTGTAAAAGTAAATAGTAGATTAGAGAAGGACTAGGGAGGTATATAACTGGGACTGTCAAATAAAAGGAGCCACATTGGGAATTTTGGCTTACTGACCCAATTTTTCTTATTACTTAAACAAGATCTTGAAGCATGTAATCATATATCTGCAGATATATTTTACCATTGCTGCATTTTCACCCTATTTTTAATAACTCTTTTGACTTTATTTTCAAACATGAAGCTGCTTTACATCTTTTCCATCCATTTTGCTAGCTCATTCCTCAATAATCTGCAGTTATAAAATACATTGTCATTGCAGTATGCAGTGTACACCTTGGATTAGTATCAAATGCCTAGTTCTATGCCACAGAAGGTTAAAGCCCCTGGCAATGACCCACATAGCCTGGGATCGGCTATCAACCTGGGTGCCAGAGGAGTCAGCAGGGTAGGTTGTGAGTGAGTAGTTGAAGTTGATTCAAGTATTCTGGAGAATGGAGGTAGTCCAGTCTGTTGAATGTTGATACCTGTTGGAAGACAAGAGCACAACATACAACATATTGGCCTCAGATATGCACTTTGGTCTGCGAAGCTGTGCTCATAGAATAGTCCTCATTGCACACGCATGGAAGTATGAAGGGACATTGTAAGGCACAGTGGGCCCTTGCTTTAATGTGCACATATGTCCACTTGTTGGCCACCATAGGTGAAGTTAGGCACATAACAAAAAATCTAAACCAGCCTCAAACAACCCTTTGGTACCCAGATGTCACCCCCCTATTTGATTATGTAACAGTGTGGGTTGATGTAAAGCATTAATTTTGTTTTAGAAAGAAAAGTAGGATGATGTAGTGTGGTCATAGAGGGGTCTGCTTCAAGTATTTACATACCATTAATTCTCAATACACTTTCCTGTTGCAACTCTCTTATGTTGGCAAGTACCATAACTTCCACTAACTCAATCCCATGAAGTTAACAAAGGTTAACTATTCCTTCCAAAACCCTGAACCTTACTCTAAAAACTCCCACCTGGTCCCTAAGTCAAAAACACCCTCCCAAATCTTCTGCTACTTTCCCATAGCTTTCTGAACCTAAAATCCCCCTCCCTAAGCCTATTCTTCCAATACTTTTTGAGGGCCCCTAAAATTAAAATCCCCCTCCCTTCCCTAACCCTAATCTTCCAATTACTCTGTAAACCTAAAATCCTTCTCTCTTCTCTAAACCTAACCTTCTGAACTCTCCGCTTGCTTTGTTATTCTAAAATCTCTCTCTCTCCCTCCTTAAACCTAAACTCCCCTGCATGTTTTCCTTCCTAACTTACCTTGCCCACAGTGAGCACTTGCTTGTCTCTGCTGTGGCAGCTGCATCACGAGAGTCATGTCTGAGTTTGAGTACCTGTTTGGGCAGCTGGGTGAATGGGGTTATAGCCCTTTGAGTCCCTGGCTGCAAGTCAGTGGAATTTGAGCAGCTGTAGCTAGAGCGGCTGTAGAACACATGTCATAGCAGGCAGGGTAGGGGAAAATGAGTCTACAAGGTGCATTAGGAAGTGTGATGGTAGAGTGGGTAGGGCCAAAAAAGTTAAATAAAAATTATGCTCAAGCAAGGGCTAAATTGCACTACATTTACATGTTAGAAGAAAGAGATAAGCCTGTTTAGTTCATCCTGTAAGTGCATTTAACATTCTACCTCCCCTCCATCCCTGCTTTCCCCCTCATCCTTTTTCCATCATGTTCTATCTCTCCAGCACCCATTCTTGTAGTTAGTTCCATGAGTGTGCAGTCAATCTGTCAAGAAGTGCTTTTAGAACTCTAGGGAATATTTAGTATTTGCATTCTGTTGCCTGTGCGTCTCACTCTCCTCTGTTCTTCTGTTCAGGATGACCCTCTTCACATCATCCTGACAAAATCCTATGCACATATGTCATGCCCCTTTCTCTTTACACATACACACGCACACACACACATATACACACACACACACACACACACACACACACACACACACACACACACACACACACACACACACACACACACACACACACATTATTTTTAATAGTCAGGACAGCTCCATCTTATTAAGTGTCTGACTACATCCTTTTCCCTGCATCTCATGCACCTTTCTGATGCCTTTCTTCTCAACTCCTTCCAGTAGCCTGATGCCCTCCAGAACTGCACATAGTATTACTAGTGTGACTTGAGTCTGTGAAGAGTGGGTGTAGCATTGCCTCTTTGTTTCTGGACTCCCTGAAGATCCTCATCATCATTCTGTATGTAGTTACCACTGCAGTCTCACTCTCATCCTGAAGGTCCAGATAAGGAATTATCAACACCCCCAGAGCCATTTCCTACTCTGTTGGTATCCAGTCCACTCCATTCAGTTGATACTTCACATCAGAGCTGTTGTGGCCCAATTACCACCTTCCTGCCTTGGTCAGCATTTCCACAGTCATCTTTAGACTTTTCCCCATCCATGGTTAAACCTCCTTTACATTACTAATGAAGAGTCTGATCATGTTCTCTTTTCACTCAAAATGTCTGAAAAAAAAACACATTGAAAACCACTGGACCCAAGACTAACCCCTGTGATACTTCACCAGTCACCTTCTTATTTATGAGATTGTTCCTCTTATCACAGCCCCACATGTCCTAAAATTCAACCATACAGCAGTAGTCCAGTTTGTCAGCCCTGCTACTACTCACAATCCACCTATCCACAACCCATTTTCCCATTTTTGCCCATGGGTCTGCGTGTCACTTTAAAAGTGACAATCATCTAGAGTCAAGGTTCACACAGCTGGGTGGCTAGTCCTACTGCAGTTGTACTTCCATACCACATACTTGCACACACACACCCACACCTATGGCTAGTTTAGAGTGTCCAATCCACCTACTGCATGTATTTGGAACGTGGGAGGAAACTGGAGCACCTGAAGAAAACCCATGCAAACACAGAAGGCAAACCAGCTGAGAACTGAACTGGAGAGCCTGTTGCTCTGAGGCAGCAATGCTACTTGCTGTCCTCCAGTGTGCTTCTCACAACCCATCCAGTTTTCCTGTCAGCTGCTTGTGTGGGACCATCTCAAAGGTCTTGTTGAAGGCTTGGTAGATCATGTATGCTGGTTTTCTCCTGTCAAGTTCATGTGTAACCCAGACATAAAACTGGATGAGACGTTACTGAGAGCTCCTTTGTCTGTGAATGAGTTGATACCTTGGAGATTATTGCTCTATAGGAAAAGAACTAGCCTTTTTTCAGGATTCTGTCCCTGTGACTTTCCTTTGCACTGCTGTTAGGTTGATAGGCTGTCATTCCTTGGATGCTTCTTGAGTCCTTTTGTAAAAGGATATCACCCATGATCCCTCATGGCTTGCCACCTCTTGATGCATTTTTTTCATATCATGGTTGCTCAAGCATAATTGCTCAAGGTAGCAGGTCCCTGTGTGTTGTTGCTCATCCCGTACAGGCTCTAATTCTTATTCCTCAAGGCACAGAGTAGTTTGCATTCTCTGAACATTCAGTCACATAAAGAAAGAACAAGATATTTTGTTAAGGTGTTGGTGATTGCTTTTTCTCCAAGGTGCAGTGACATTGGAGAAAGAATAATCAAATAAGGGAGTGGTTGGGTGAAGACACCCACATTAGTGTACAGGAGGATGTTTTGTTGTATGTTGCATTGTTCCCATTTACTCGTGTCCTGGACAGTTGTAAATACATGTGTCAAGCAGTGAATTCTATTTTAAGGCATTCAGCCATCTACAGTCGAAGTAGAACCATACACCACTCCTTGGCATTTCTGCACTGTCCAGTCATCTGCTTAATATCTGTATCAGCGCATGTGTTTGCATACAGTCCAGATTCCTTGGGACCTTTGGAGACAGACCATATGGTTCTTATGTATTATCTACACAAAGGGTAACCACCCCTCATTTTATGTCCATCTTCCCCGTCCTCATCCGTTTCTGCTACTTTCTCCACTCTGTGGCTCCTTTCTTACCTGTAACCTGTGAGTTCTGCCATTACAAAAAATAAAATGTGATTAACAAGGAAATGCAGCATCTGTCAGGACTTGAGGCAATTCATTAAAACCTCTCCACAAGCCCATCATGGGGGTCTCTGTGCCTTCCACACCCATGAAACTTTAATGCCTTAACTGTAGTTGGAGAAAGGGGAATACTGCATGGTACCAGAGTCTCAGACTTACAATATACTACCAGCTGTGCAACAGGTACCCCACCCAACATATCCTCTGTTTCAGGTACCAGAGTCTCAGACTTACAATATACTTTATATTTTAAGTCTCAGATTTAAAATATAAAGTTCAAAGGACAAAACCACCACCGTAACAGGTACAAGCATGCAAAATCTGAAGGCAATGCTACTCAATGCTAGAAGTCTAAACCTCAAAATTTACTCTCTCGAGTCACTCCTAAAAATGGAGAACATTGATATCTCTGCAGTAACTGAGACCTGGTTCAAGGCTCAAGAGAGCACCGCTGCAATACCAGGCTACAACTCTTACCACACTTTTTGGCCACCAAACCAGGATCGAATCACTAAAGGTGGAGGAGTGTCCATATTCACCATGGGTATTCACACCACCAGGTTAGTTGCCCAATACAATGCGTCTGAAATTCTCCAGGTGCAACTAACACTAGATAAGACTGCAATCCAAATTGTAGCTTGCTACAGATCCCCCACCATGCCCCAAGATTCTCACTACACCTTTCGAAACATACTGGAAAATATTAATATATAGCCAAACACCCTAATACTGGGTGATTTCAACTACCTTGCCATTAACTGGGAAAACTACTTGTGTACCAACACCTTTGCCCAACGGTTCTTAGAATTCATAAATTCCAATGCCCTGGATCAGCTAATCCATATTCCCACCAGGGGCTCCAATATCCTAGACCTGGTCATTACCAACATGGGAAATCGATGCTCTACACCTATGGTCACCCCCTCGTTGGTCAGGTCAGACCATAAGCAAATCACCCTTAACATCCACATTCCACCCCCACACCCAGTAAGGAAACCTCCATAAAAAACTTCTCCAAAGCCAACTTCATGCTACTCAAGTCAGAAGTTACAAACTTCATGACACCCATGCAGATGGGAACTGAAAGTTCAACTGCTGAGTCCTACACTAAGGCACTGTACGAGCACACCCACTCATGCATGAATCGTGCCATCCCAAATAGAACCAAGATGCTCTCCTCCAAAAAAAGGAAGCCAATCTGGTGGTCCCCCTGCCATAAACAAACTTTACAACAAAAGGAAGAAACTGTTGCAGAAAAGAGGAAAATCCCAGGATGCAAAAAACTCCCTTACCAGCCTCAGTAAGAAGCTGAGATCCCTCATAAAATCCTCCGAAGCTAGTTACGAAAATAAAATTGCCAAAGATTCCAAAGACAACCACAAGGCATTCTATAACTATGTCAAGAATCTAAATGGCAATGCTCAGGTCTGCTCTGAGCTACAACAGAATGGCATTAAATATACTGATCCCAAGGATATTGCCAATATCCTGGCAGATTGATTCAGTGCCAACTTCACCCCCCTCTCACCCCCTAAATGGCCCATCTCAATACCGGAAGATTGTCAAATCCCATTAATAATGGCCACACAGGTAGAAAATGCACTGTCCAAAGCTAAGAATACAGCATCCATGGGACCAGATGACATCCCAGGCTGTGTACTACATGAACTACAAAATGAGCTGGCACCTCACCTAAGTGTCATGTTTAATCATACCCTCACCTCAGGCTTCGTGCCCACTGAGTGGTGCACAGCTACAGTTATCCCACTCCACAAGGTGGGATCCAACTTGGATCCTGGGGACTACTGCCCCATCAGTCTGACAAACCTGATCTGCAAGGCCATGGAACGTATTATCATGGAACTTATAAACAAAGACATTGGCAACCTTAAAACACTGGACCCCACTCAGTTTGGGTTTGTGACGGGCTGATCTTGTCTCCTGAACCTGATTGACTTCTTTGAATCAGTTTCCAGAGCCTTGGATGAGGGTAAGGCATTCCACACAGCCTATCTGGACATCACCAAGGCCTTTGACACCATCCCCCACTCTGGAATCATAGATAAACTTACTAAGCTGGGCATTAATCCCTATGTCACTCGATGGGTTGCCAACTGGCTTACTGACAGAATCCATACTGTAAAAGTAGCTGGCTCCAAATCCAGCTCCAGACAAGTGACAAGTGGAGTACCTTAGGGTTCAGTCCTGGGACCTCTCTTGTTTGGCATCTATTTTTCTGAAGTACAGGCCAACACTAAGGGACTCTGGCTAACAAAGTTCGCAGATGACTGCAAACTGGGAGCTATTATTGAATCCCCAAATGATGTGGATACTCTACAAAAGGGACTTACAGAAACAGATGTTTGGTGCCAGAGCCATGGGCTCAAACTCAATGCCAAGAAATGTATAGTTATCCCCTTTGGGAAAAAACATGTACCTGTGAATTACCACATAGGTCTCACCTTCAATAACCACATCGCCACAACAGTCAGGAAATCCTTCTATGTGTCACACCTCATCACTAAGGGCTTTTCATCCAGAAAAAAGGAGGTAATTGTCCCACTGTTCTCATCCCTCATTAGACCCATTATAGAATACAACTCTCCATTTGGTATGCACCTCTCAAGACATCTGCAACATCTGGAAAGGCCACAGAAATACCTCACTAAAAGAATCACAGGCCTAAAGCAGATGCCCTATGCTGACCACCTTAAAAAAACTCCAGCTATACTCTGTCTCATATCGTCTACTCCAAGGTGATCTCTGCTTAACACACAAGGCCATGTCAAACCCAGAGCTGTTGGACATGCTGCACTTAAAGAAATCCCAATCCCTCAGAACCACATGCTCCAGGGATCTAAACCTTGTCATCACAATAAACAAAACATGCTGGAGGGATAGGTTCCTGACCCAGAGATTCCCCAGACTCTGGAATAGACTGCCCATACATGTCAAGCAGAGTGCCTCTTTGACCCTCTTCAAAAGGAACCTTGATGATTAGATGGGAGAAAGGAAATTCACTCCGGGGATCACATCAGTAGGCCTGCTAGACAGGGGTCCAGGAAAGTAAATAGTGTGGGAAGAAATAGCCAGGGACTTGTTATGGCTAGGCTTGTATAGGGCCTAGGGCCGATAGCCTAGTACCAACCTATGAACCTATGAACCTGCCAGCTAGTGCAATAGGTACCCCAGCCAACATATCCTCTGTTTTTGGATTAGGGTCCTTCATATCAGGTAGAGTACTTCACTGGCAAGTTTTGAAACCAATACGAAAGATGTGTGCAAGTCTGAAGTAGACCAAAACCAAAAAACAGGACTTGCACGAGTGCCCAAATGAAGGTCAAAAGCCAAACTCCTTAGATAAGCACAAGCACTTTATTTCCTTAACGCTGCAACACAAGAGAATACGTTTTCGACATAGAATCCAAGTCTTCATCAGAGATGAACAAATCACAGTAGACCTTACATCAATTTATACCATTCAACTGTAACAAGTGCATTTCAGTTATTCAGTCTTGCTTGTAATTAGATCTGAAAGACAAGTGCTGTAATTTCAAATGCCACGGGTTTCCAAGATTTATTTTATTTAAGCCAGCAGTGATGTGAACAAGTCATTGCAACTCTAAAGTAACAAGCTTCGTGTTTCAGATTTTGCCTTGCACAGGACAGAAGCCTATCTTACTAATCAAAAATATCACAGGCTGCGAGCTAAAAAGAAAGGTTGGAAGCTCTATATATTTATTCAGTGTCACAGACTTTTGAGAAAAATCTCTGTCCTATTTACTCCTCCATTGGATCCCGATTGTCTTTAATCTCTTGTATCTCTGCAAGTCCAATATCGCCAGCAATATAAGAACCAGAATCTTCACCAAGAGATAAATAAAGAAAAATAAACGACCAAAAACAAAAAACAAACCGTTACAAAAACGCCAAAAAGCCGATATTACTAGAAACTGCCGGTTTATTTTAAATGTTAAATAAACCACGCTTTTCGTCCTACAATGTTGTGTATGGAGGAGTAAATAGGACAGAGATTTTTCTCAAATGTCTGTGACACTGAATAAATATATAGAGCTTCCAACATCATTTGGGGATTCTTTTACCTGTGATATTTTTGATTAGTAAGATAGGCTTCTGTCCTGTGCAAGGCAAAATCTGAAACACGAAGCTTGTTACTTTAGAGTTGCGATGACTTGTTCACATCACTGCTGGCTTAAATAAAATAAATCTTGGAAACCTGTGGCATTTGAAATTACAGCACTTGTCTTTCAGATCTAATTACAAGCAAGACTGAATAACTGAAATGCACTTGTTACAGTTGAATGGTATAAATTGATGTAAGGTCTACTGTGATTTGTTCATCTCTGATGAAGACTTGGATTCTATGTCGAAAACGTATTCTCTTGTGTTGCAGCGTTAAGGAAATAAAGTGCTTGTGCTTATCTAAGGAGTTTGGTTTTTGACCTTCATTTGGGCACTGGTGCAAGTCCTGTTTTTAAGTTTTGAAACCACTCTAAATGATTGGATGTGTAATCAAAATAATTTTTCACATGGGATATTTAGGAAAATATACTTAAAGGCTATTGAAATATTTAATCTTAAAGCCTGCATGATGTGCAGTACAACAGAAGTGAAGCTTGACCTTTATTTAGTACATCTAAAAAGACAGTAAATAATGTTAGTTTATTTTACATTGTCATAATTGTCCTATTTGTCTGAATTTTGGCAACCGAGGATACTGACAGAACTGCTTAGCTTCATATGGGAGTTCACAAATGGATGAACAAAATGCTGCTTACAGCATAGAGTGGTCATTGATATACTGCAAATTGTTTATAAACATGACATCAATTGATATTTACTCTGTTACTGCAGCTTATTATGTTTAGTTTGACACTAACAATTTAATGAATGCGGCCACTGTAAATATTAGTTTGTACTGAACAATTTCACATTTATATTTCTTTAGCAAAATTCATGGCTTCAGAGATATAAACATTTGTTTGAACTGTGAACACACTAGTGGAAGTTAGAATATAAACTCTATGAGTTAACTGAGGGATGTTTTTTATTTACTTATACGATGTGTGATATGGATGAGCTTCTTGATGGCCTCTGTTATTGAAAGCTTAGGAAGAACCCATGAACCTATAACTACCATATTCACACTATTAGCTTTGTTGTTACAAGGATTACAACTGTGGTCCATGGGATTTAAGTAGTGACCCCCAAGTCTGCCCTCCCTCCTTATTAGGCTCCCTTCCCTTGATTTCATTTATGAAGACTGAAGAAAAGCATTAACACAATTCCTCTGCTTTTTCCTAGTCTTTTGCTCAGCCTGGCCAGGTGTGTACTTCCTTTCCTTCTTTCTGACATATACTTAAATGTCCTTTTTCCGCTTCATACCCATATCCTACCACCTCCTTTCCACATGTGCCTTTGTTGCAACCAACATCTTTTTTGCCTTTCTATTAGCCTATTTCAACTGTGCTGAATTACCTCCCTCCCCATCCTTTCCACCTATTGTAAGCCATCTTTTACATTATGTCTTTTTCTCCAAATTGCTACCTTAATATTCCTGTGTAGCCACAAGGCTCTTCTCTCTTTTGTTTTTTGTATCCTGCTAAAACCGTTATCCTCAGCTCAGACCATTCATATAGTTTGCTTACTCCCTCGGTTTGCTTCCAGTTTCCATAACTCATCTTTGACCCTCTCACCCAACTTAGCATAATCCATGCCCATAGAATCTGACCTTGTTAATCTTCTTGTATTCTTACATTTCTTCCCCACTCTAAACCAAACAGTGACATGATCACTGCAGGCTAACAGTATCATAACCTGGATATCCATGACTCCCTCTATCTTGATTAGGCCCAAATCTAGAATTCTGTATTTTCTAGTGCAGTCCTATACCATTTGGTTGGATCCCTCATTTTCTAAGACTGCAATCAACTCCTGCTTTCTTTTTACCTTGAATTTTTGAATCTTGCAGTGTTGATGGCAGAGTCATGTTCTTTTGGGGCTTTACTTTGTTATACTCTATTGTTTTATTAGCCCCATTAGTTTCTGTTCTTCCTCTTTTAAGGTATTTGAGGGATGCTACACTATTTCTCCCAACCAGCACTCTGACATTACTTCCTTTACTTTAATTCACAGGCCAACCCTGGGGTCTGACCCTACCCACTCCCATGTCATTCTTTGAGGTGTTGTTGGCCTCCTGTGCATGAGCTCACATTTGATGTCATCCTTTAAGTATAATGTTACTTTTTCCCTATATAGGTTCTTAGGTTAGTACTAAGCTAACTGCCCTTGCGAGCCATTTTAAGGCTAGCCAATCATCCCTTGTGAGACTCAAATACTGCACCTTCTGTTTGTAAGGCAAACACCTTAACCATTAGGCCACCCTCCCATCCCTATCTTCCTTCTCTGTCATTCCTGAACAAATTAAACCAGAGTACTTGTATGTCTCACCCCCATTCACTAGTCATTGTTTTTCTGAGACCATCAATGACCTCTCTCATCTCTTATATTAGTGCAACTTTTGTAACATGGTAGCCCACTGAAGAAAGGAAATCTATCTCCTGTAAGTATATGTGCTCAAAAAAAGAGAGAAAGAGATATCAAGACACCATATTCACTGAAATACTTACCCTTTACAACTGGACACCACTAAAACTTTTCCTTCTGGACAAAGCTGTCACCTTTTTCATTAATACCCTTCTTGATGTATTGAACTCCCTCACACTAATCCATAAACAAAAGATGAAACAGACTAACACCATAACTAACATATGAAACAAAACAAATATGACATTAATAGATAATGATTGGAAAACTTGAAAAATAAATATCTCTAGCAACTTTCATCACTACAAAACTGTTAGAAACAAACAAGTGACAAAACATAGTTCACTGTACTACAGCAAAACAGTAAAAACAATCCAAGACAGCTCTGGACCAGCATGGACAAAGTAATATACCCAGGAAGTAATTCCCAGCCAAACCCACTTGCAAATAATAACTGATTATACCATTGCCTGTAGATTCCTCCTTCATACAATAAGCATCAATCAAAGTTAATCTAAATAACTCATTAACAAAACAAGACAGTAAATAACAATACCATTTAAAATCAATCTCTGTACATGTTTTGCACCTAGTGAATAGAGAACAGATATAGTCATTCATCTGCAATGAGGGAGGATCTTCCACAGAGCCAGGCAATTACAAATTCATAAGTCTTACCAGCCTCATATGCAATGCTATGGGAAGACTTATCATGAAACTAATCAATAAGGACATAGGGAACCTCCAAACACTGGACCTGTCTCAGTTTGGATTTTTCAAGGACAGGTCATGTTCACTCAACCTGGTAAACTTTTCTGAAAAGGTCACCAAAGCAATGGATGAAGGCAAAAATGGTACACATCACATACCTTAACCTCAACCTGGTAAAGCTTTTAACACAATCCCCAACTCAGACATAGTAAAAAAGCTAAATAAACTTGGAATAACCCCTGTGTTACCCACTGGATTGCCAGCTGGCAGATAGGTTGCAGGAAGTGAAACAGGAAAAGGTACCTCCTCAAAGAGACCAGTCACTAATGGTGTCCCCTAGAGTGCTGTGTTGGGACCTCTCCTATTTGGCATTCATTTCTCTGAAGTAAAAGTGAATACCAAAGGTCATTGGATGTCTACGTTTGCAGATGACTGCAACAAGTTAAGAGCAGTCACTGAATCCACAAATGACTTAGCCATCTTGCAGGAAGATTTGTCTGAAATAAATAACTGGTGCCAAAATTATGGATTGAAACTAAGTGTCAAAAATGCATTATTGTATCCTTTGGGAAGTCATCTGCTGGATTGACAATATGCTCCTAAGAGATGACCCAGTTGTTCGGGATATGGGAACTTATGTGTACAGTGACTTAACTATCAGCCAACATGCGTCCACTGTCATAAGAAAGCCCTTCTATATTGCGCAGCTGATAAACAAAGGGATTGTGTCTAGATATAGGGATGGCTTGTACCCCTTTACTCAGTTCCTCATTAGCCCAAACATTGAGTATATTGCCCCCTTTGGCATCTATTTGTCGAGACATATGTGACAGCTGGAACATCCACAGAGATACCTTTATAAAAGGATACAAAGCCTAAACAATATGTCCTACACAGACCAACACAAAGCAGTTTCACTCTACTTGGTATCCTACAGACTGCTGTGTCTGGCATACAAGGCATCCTCTGAGTCAATACTGATGGATTTACTGAACACCAGCAAGTCAAGTGACATCAGAAATACTCAGTCAAGGGATATAAACCTCTTATGCAACATTAACCGAACAGTTTGGAGAGACAGGTATATCTCACAGGGGATACCACTGCTCTTGAACATACTCCCCATCCATGTAATACAAACCTCTTCCATGTCCAAATTCAAGCACAACTTGGATCTATGGATGGGAAACAGAAACATTTCCTCAGCACTCACCCCTCAACTAATGGACAGAGGCAGTTCCTAAATGCTTTATCCCATGCATGGGTCCCCTCCAATTATCTACGGTATGATCCCAGTTATTCTCATTAGGGTTAATATATAATTTTCAACCATGGGATGAGTAGATCAATTTATAACCAAATGGGATAGATTATTTTGAGCCCAAAAAGGGAAATTGGATAGGCTTAAAATGGCTCTCAAGGGCAATTAGCCTAGTACTTGCCTATGAACCTACGAACCTATAATAGCCACCTGATGTTAGTTTTACTTTACACAACAAAGCTTGAAATAAAACCAACTAGTCTTGCACCAGCTTATCTTTTAGGCTAATACTTAAGAAAAGCAGCTGGAGCCATAGCATACACCATCTCAAGTCTCATTAATAGATTCATAACTGAACAATATGTACAAACAACTAAAAACAAGCATTTACCACAGCCCTGCATAACCCAGGAATCACAGCAGACCTAAGACATTTTAGAGCTGTTCCCATTTTATCTCCTTTATTAAATATATTACAAATATGACTCCTGGGTTATTTAATAAAAAGCTATCTACTATCCTCCACCCAGCATGGATTCAGAATAGGGTACAGTACCAAAACAACCTTACTGACCATCCAAACCATCATAGGCCAACAAAAACAATTAAGGTAATTCAGTGGCATCTGTATTTTTGAACCTAGCAAAAGGATTCAAAAAGTATCCACTTATAAACAAGTTAATTACCTTTGACATCTGTGAGCACACCACACAGTGGGTTAATATCTACCTGCAAAATAGATCTCAAGCAGACTGGTTCACAGGTTTGTACTACACTAGTTACCTTACAGGCCATTTTAAGTCCTAGACAATTTCCCTTCAAAAGTGAGAATCCAACCTTGTACCTATGAGGTAAACACCTTAACCATAATGTCAACCCTCCCATATTTACCCCTCTTTTATGCCAGTCTCTGCAGGTGTTCTGCAAGGATCAGTATTAGGTCACATTCAATATATATTCATAAATGATGTGTGCAAAACTGTACCAAATGCATTCTTAGTTCAATATCATCTACACATTAAAAAAAAAAAAACAGTTCATCAACATTAATATACTAATCAGCTGGAGATCCTGAGAGAGCTTTACACAACTCCCTATAACTGAACAGATTTAACATACTGAACTACCTGGCATTTTCATAGATAAAAATTTATAATTTGGTTAGCACATAAATTATGTAATGTTCAAAACAAACAAGAAACTTGGCAAAGCCATACTTAACTAAAGACACACAACAATGTGATCACTGATACTTCTTACCCTTCTGTATTCATTTGCCATGTCAATTAACTTAAAAAACTCAAATACACAAATGTGACAAAACATACAATAAAATAACCAACTGCACATCAAATACTCTGAATAGAATTTGCCCCAAGAAAAAATAGAATGACTATCTGTAAAGTTGCCTAAGCTTCACACCACTCAAACTTGCACATAAATTAGTTCACAAACCTTAAAAAGTACCCTGCTATACAAAATCTTATACAAATATGTAATCCCCTAGAACATTGATAACAAAAAGACCTACTGCCCAAACCAAATTCTACATTCTGTCAGACAAGTGTCTATACTCGCTCTGTATAGCTAAACTAGGAACACTCTCCCTGTAGAAATAAGAAATAAAGCTGACAGTATACACTTTATACAAATACAAAAGAGCTATCTAACACTGTAAAAAACGGGTCTTGCTTACAACAAAACATTGTACTATAAAATCCACCTTCATGATTACTACATATTTTACTTAATACACATGAAACTTATCTTACAATGCCATCAAAACTATGAAAATGTTTTCAAAATACTCTAACCACTGCTGTGAATTATTCAGTTTATCTTCTAACCTTTCTCTTACACCCTGCATTCATAACCACTGTGCTATTTTATTTCTCCACTCCCTTATCCCTGTCTATAAATACTTCTGCTGTACTACTAAATACTTTACACAGCAAATTATGCTGTAGAAGACAAGAGGCGCCTTATTTAATTGTATTTTTTCAGTCCAGTTGACAAAATAAAAATTTTTCTCAGTGTATTTTTCAGCTTGGTAGTTGTTATTTAAAGATGTTATTTGTACAAATGTATATACTGTTTTTGTAGAACTTGAGTGTCTTGTGACTACTGCACGTTCCACTGTTTCACTATGTGAAGTCTATCTTTAATGGAGCTTTTCTATCCAGGCTGCCACTGATAACGGGGCTTTGATTAGCCTCCGATGGCCTATTCCCATTAACAAATGAAAATAAATAACATACATACATACATACATAAGTAAGTAAGTAAGTAAATGAATAAATAAATGCTGTTAATGGGCTACTTTGAACTATTCTGGAGAACTAATAAGGAAGTTGCTAATGATTACAACTGGAGAAAAACATCCTGAAATTTACTGTTAGTTAATAATTTCCTGAACTTTCTTGCAGCTTTGGTGGCCTCAAAATGCCCCCACTTTTTCTGTCCCCCCTCCAAAGGTCCCCCTTCCTAAAGCCACCACCTTTTTATTTCCAAAGTGTAGGTTTAAGAGAAGTACTTAGGCTACTGTGGAAATTCCCTGATAATCATTCAAAACATGACCTTCTCTGCCTCTCCTTTTTAAGGATGGCAACCCAAGTTATAAATCAGGCCTCTAATCCATATATGTCATTTATCAATCACTAACATCATAGTGCTATCCCATTTCAAACACACATTCATCATAGGAATACCAAGTCTACCCTAAACCCTCACAACTACAAGTCCATTGCCAGCTTTAGCATCATCATAAAAATCTTTGAGAAAAGTATTTATAACCTGAATATATCTCCGTATATGATATGGTGGTTCATCATTAGCATTGTTTTTTTAGGCAACACTGCACCCATCTTTGCATTTAATTTGTGCTCAAGCTCATATCTATTCGAACACTAAATGAAATAATTAATGGGAACTCTTTTGTTGAGCTAGAAAGTGCTTTAAAAATGGTTAGACTTTCATTTTCTTCTTATTAAACTCTGTAGCATTGAATATTGGGATTGAACCTCAAGGAGGTTCCACAGCTAACTTGATAGCAGAATTCTTCAAGGTGATGTCTGAGTCCTGACTATCCAGCATTAAAATTCTCAGAACTGGGGTCCCTCAGGAGTTGGTTTTAGGCTAAACTCTTGTATCTCTTTCAAATGACTTGCCAATGGATCTGATTTTCATCTGACATTTTATGGATATAAACCTGAATTCTACCTATTTCACTGAAATCATCCAAGAACAGCTACTAATTCAGTGGGACTGACTACTAAAAAGCAAGGTAACAGTTAACAGTTACAAAATGAAATCTATGTTCTGTGGTTCTAAATGGAGAATGGTTATGTCAGACTTCTCCAAATATTATTACATGTGTTAGATGGGTTGATCATTTTAAATACTTTGGGGTATGGCTTGATGTTGAACGTGTATTGACAATGTCCTGAAACATCTGAGACTTAATCATAAGATCGCTCTTCACCTTAATATAGATACATGCAGGGCCATTGTCATGAGTGCACTCACATTTTATCTGCATGATTCTCTTTCCCCATTGTTGCCACCATTTATCAAAATACTGCATTGTTACAAACTATGTTTGATAAGACGTGCAAATTTTATGTTATCAGGTCTTTAGAAACATCATTGCATCTTTCTAAGCAAGGATCTGTCATTGGGGGGGTTTCATCTCCATTTACACTATGATGAAGACTGTCAGGGCTTATTCAGACCAGCATTTAAATGTTCCCAGGCTGCATTAGCCCTTCCCATTTACCCATAATCCTAAGCACCAAAGGAACATACTCTAGATCTCCTTCACCGTGAGTTAAAGTCAGGGTGCACTAATCACTACTAATCCAGTGTTTCAATTCTTGGAAAGTGTAATCTTGGTTTCAGAGCCTAATTTGTAGGTTGCTTGTTTTCACACAATTTTCAGGTCAGTGTTTTTTTTTTTTTTGGTATTCTGAGAGATTTTTTTTTTCAAATTAGCTGTTAATATTGCATTTAGACACATCCACCCTTCTCAGTTTACTGCAATTTTGCAATTATGATATTGTTATTTGCTGTTTGGTTATTCTTAATCATAGATAAGAAACGAGATTCAGTAATTTAAAATCTATAAGTGTGGATCAACGCACATTCAGTCATTCTGTATGTTAAGTGTTTAGGTTAAAAACATTTTTAGACAGTTGTGGTGTTTGTTCTGCTTTCAAACTCTTTACATTAGAGAAATTCTGAGCTACATGTGCTACTGAGTCCTCTTCTGGGCTTCTTCTTCATTGCCCAAATATTCTAGTGTGACAAACTCAGATATTAATAAGGATACTGTGCCACAGTGCTAAAAAAGCATGAATCTGTTGATGTTTGTAAATCCGATGTTGCTCAGGGTGCTCTTTTTGTTGAATCTACTTCTCCAAAGACAAAGTACACTGAAGAGTTATCCTTCTTGAAAAGACCTCCCTCCCCAAGCTGAGAGTGTATCATCTGTCTTGTAGGAGCCTCAGCTTTGTACCCCTGCCCCACAACTTCAGCACTGACCATGTCTTACAGATCTGTGTTCATCTAGATAGACTCTTAAAAAAGCTGTCATTCCCTTTCCAGTGTTCAGTAGATATAGTAAGAGATGTCTTCTCCTGCTGACATTCAGGGCCCAAGAGCATCTTCTCTGCCTGTCTTTTCTGATCTGGATTTAGACACTTCCTCAATGGGGCACTTAATGAGCCCCATTTCCATTAAGGCTCACAGTTTAACCATCGTCATCAGCAAATATGTTACAGATCAATGTCTTCAGCCTCAGTAGTACTGTCATTGACCTTGCAGTCAGAATCATTGTTTATGACCTCTGTAAACTCGTGACTAGTGCTCCTATCAACATCTGGACCCAATCCACTGGGGTTAACCTTGACTCTGTTTCTGCTTGCCTGAGTATCCCATCCCTGGAGTCTGTGTTTCAGTGTTTGATATTAATGTATCTGATCTCAACCAGGGTATCAATGGCTGCCAAGACCTTGAAGGCTGGAGTTCTGAGGCTGACTTGTCAGTCCCAAAGTTGGAGCTCACCACTTTTGATTTTAGCCTCAGTTACATAATGTTCAATGTTGATCTCACAGGATCAGAGTATTTGACCTTAGGTATAGGGCACTGGTAGCAGAGTAACCCACACTTCAGGTTTCTTTTCATGATTCTTCCCCCTTGATGATTATGATGTTGTTCCAGGGACCTTTCTTTTCTGCTGAACCTGCTAGCCACCCTCCTACTGACAGGACAGAGTTCATGTGGGTCCTTGCAGGATGTTATAACAGAGTCCAGATCTTGATCTTTCCCCTCTTCAAATACTCCTTTTGAGACACAGGATAAGGCCAATTGCAAGATGAAGCACTCAGATTCATCTGTGGAATATCCCATGCAAGACCTACATGAAGATCAGAAGGCTGATTATATCACTCTTCTGCCCAGTGATAATAAATTCAAGGTAATTTTAGAGATCATCTGGGTAACGTTTAAATGTTCTCAAGACACTCCTTATGAGTTTGAATGTATTCCCCAGGTTGTTTTTTTTTTTAATGGTACCCCCAGCCAATGATATGAGCTGGTTGCTGGTAATGATTTGAAGAACCCTGACATATCCACTCCCATCTCAAAGAAGCCAAATAAAATCTTTTAGCCACCCAAGCACTTTTTTCTGTGTGTGTGAAACCTGTTGGTAGACTTCATCATTCTTCTGGCTGCTCTTAAAAAGGCCCTTGAACTGCAGGCCACAGCTATCCATCATTTTAACAAAAAGCAGCATGCATTGGAAAGGTTTGGGAAACGTGTTTTCATCCTTCATATTGACCACAAAGGCATTTAACTACATACATTTATGCTGAAGTTCTAGAAGGAACTAACAAACGGGACTCCTCAGGCTCTGGAAGGGTTTCCTGAATCTGAGTTCAAGCCTTACAGTCTCAGTTGTCAGTCATCAGATCACTGAATACCAGACTATGCTCCTTGCTTGCGGTGTCATAGCTGAGTCAGAGAGACTGGCAGACACAGGATGCATGGTTCATCAGTATGCCTGTCTCTGTCTGAATGCATTTGATGTAAATGCTAAGACTGATTTTATGAATTGTCCATTTGACTCTTCGTACCCAAAACAAAAGCTGAAATGAAAAAGAAAAAAACAAGGGCAAAATGCTCCCTAATGTTAGGGTGAAGTTACAGACTCCTCATCCTCCATTCTTCTGGAATTAGCTTTGGTTTAGACATTTCCAACAGTCTACACTTTCAGGATCTGTTAAACAACCACAGAGGACACAATGGCTTCCAGAATATCAAATTTCCCTTAGGATGAAGTCTTTGGTAGAGGTTTAAGGTACTATGGTCCTTCCTTGGAAGGGAAGCAGTCAGTCCCTTGAGGACTGTTTCTCCCACCACATGCCTGAGTAGTTGGCCATCACATGACAGATGTGGAAGAGACACAGTATAAATAGGCTATTGTATTCCCTTCATAATTCCAGCCATGCCATAGTCCCCTCTAACAGACATCCCTCCAAGACATCCCAGCCAGTCCAAAGACAGTGACAAGATTAGAGGCAAAAGACAGCCTGTAAAAAAAGAGCTATCCATGACTACCACCAGACAAGAAAGGGTTAGGCTTTTACTTAAGGTTCTTTTTAGTTCCCAAAAAGACAAAGACCTCAAGTCAATTCTCGACCTGAGTGGCTTAAACCAGTACATATACAAACTTCTCTTTTGTTTAGTAGTGGTGCAGTCTATCCTTCCTTGTCTATCTGGACATCTAGGATTCATACCTACCCATCAAGCTAACAAAGGAATCCCAGGATATTCTTCCTCTTCCACATAGGAGACTGTCATTTTTATTTTTGGTCATTGCTGCTTAATCTCTTAACAAAACTCCTGGGATGTTCACCGAATGCAATAAATCCTGTCAAATCCTAGCTTATAGCCATAGCAAGGGCAGGGCAAATAGGGACAGCTGCCACAGGTGTAAGCTGATAGGGAGAGTGAACAGAAGGTGCAGATGATGTGGGAGTGCAGAGCTGGAAATCATTTCTGAAGTCAGGAGAACACTGCTGCTTCAGAAATAAATGCCAGTTCTGCATTTGTAGTTATGGTTTAAGCACCAAAGTGAGCAATAAACTGACTGTATCAAGCAGTGTGCTGCAGTTCAGAATAGGAGAGTTTTTGTAACTTTTGGTCTTCAAATTTGAGACCCCCCCCCCTTGTTTTTCTCAAGTCAAAGTCAATTTGGGGAACTGCACAGGTTGCTAGATAAGCTGCTAAAGCCATCTATGGTTCTGTTCCAGCTGATGCCCATGCAGCTGAAAAAATGCATAAGCTACACTCTGGACTGTCTGTCTTACAAGACCTTTCTTCCACCAGACAAGATTGTTTTCATCTAGTTAAGCAGTAATGTAACTTATTCAAAATGACTGTTCTGGCTTTTTTTGTCTATTCATCACCGAGCCTCATGGCATCAACACTGTTCAATGACTCATGCCAGATTTCACATGAAGGTTTTTCACTGGACCTTCAAAGGTCAATGGGATGAGCTTCCAATGACCAGCTTCCAAACCCATTGGATGATCAGATCAGAATATAAAGCAAGAGTCCTCATTCCCTGGTGACTGTGGCCATGGATGTCTCTGCTATAGGCTAGGTGGAACATTATTTGGATTAGACTGTAGAAAGCACATGGTTGTCCTGAGAGGCTCATGTGTGCATCAGAATTCTGGAAATAAGGGAAGTCCTTCTCACCTTGCAGGTATTCCATGACTCCATTCCATCTGGTGTTATTGCCATACACTATGACAACATGGAGGTGTTTTGTACATAAGCAAGCAGGGGGGTAACTCAGTCCTATCTCTTGCATTGGGAAGTCATAAGAATTTGGGAGTAGTGTTTTGCTTCATATTGCCTTCTCTTTGCCTTTCATATCCCAAGACAAGTGACCTCTGTAGTGAACTGGCTCAACAGTTGTATTCTAATTCATATACATCGTTTGTCAATAAGTCAATAACACATACCTTGTTCTACAACTGGGGGATGCCTTATTGTTACCTGTCTACATCTCCAGCCAACTACGAATGCAGCAACATATTTTTTCTTATTATTGTATTGCAAAGGCACTACAGAAATGAACTTATTCCAAAGCAGTTCTCAGGACTCCTTTATATCTTCCCCCATTTTCCCTTATTCCCAGGTTTCTACAGAAGACAAAGAACGGTAAAGTCAAAGTGATACTTTTGACCCTGGCAAGTGTGGCTCCCCCTGCTGTGGCATCATCTCTTGGATAGGCTTTGACATCTGAAGCTTTTCCAAGAACCTGCCATCTCAGCTGAGTAACAAGCCACACCTGGACCTTCATTCCTGCAGATTAACTATCTGGTTTCTCCACATCCAGCAATGTATGTGAGCCCAAATCTAAGCCTAAAAGTAATTTTCATACAAAGGATGGTAATTATTAGGTTCTTTGTAGAGAATATCATCACAGGGAAAGAAGAATAAAGGATCCAGTTCTGCAGTATTTTGGGCAGCATCTTGTGAAAAATATTATTAACATGTCATCATTTCAGCTGTCAATATATTACACACTCTCTTCTTAAGATCTGACAAAGATGAAGAAGTTGAATATGTTTTAAGCTACAGCAGAGAAACACAATCAGACATAATGGCAGAAGTGTTGACCATCTACGTACTACTGAAGTCCTTTTGCTTGTGGACATACTGAGTCACCATGCTGTAATGTTGGCCTCGTTACCCTCAGTACCCAAGTAAGACCCACATTAATCAGAAACATCTGTGGCTGTTCTGGAAGAATAAGATGGCAAAACAAATTTCTTCAAAATAACAGTGTATCCTTATGGATGTAAGGAAGAGGTAATGTACAAGCTAAGGAGTTGTAGGCAATATTGTTTTTGGAACATACCTTCTAATGGATAGTCTGACCGCTCTGGTACCCACGCAAGCTTCTTGCCATCCCATGTTCGAAGTGGAGGCAGGGCACGATTTACACGTTTGTTAAAGTTCTCATCATATGATGATACCAAGTTGTTTGAACTGTGCAATCCATGGTGTGAAAACAAGTGCTGTGTAGGTATACCCTGAAATGAATTATTTGAATAATATTACTTTGAAGAACTTTTTTTACTAAGTTATTTTCATTAAAGTTTTATGTAATCTAGAAGGCAACACATATAAACCTATTACAAAGATACAGAAAATAACAGCAAAGTTCAACAACTATTAGAACTATGCAAATATATTTGCACATGGTTGAATGAAACATGTAATTTCATAATACGATGTTTGTCAAATTCTGTTTAGCACTTTAATTCATATTTTCGGTATAGAACAGTATCTTTGTTCTCATCACTGAAAGTCTTTTATATAGATAAAGAAACTGAATACATTAGTTCATTCAAGTGGAAGAGAATAAATCATATCATCCCATTTTATAGGTATGAGAATTCTACCCAGTAACTTGTAGCTGATACAGATTTTCCATTCCTTCACTATAATACTTTTTGTGATACTAGCCAAAATCATCTCATTCTAATGTACAGGTTTCTCATGCTCTGCTCATTCTCCTGTTGTAAGTTCGGAGTTCCATGAAAACAATGTTGGGGTTTTGAAAAATAATTTCTCATAGTTTCTCTGCTTGCTTCCATTTCACCTTAGCCCTTAAGTAGGACTAGAACCTTTGAATAAAGATTGCCTGACTAGAAACCAAATCTCCAACAAATACTGTTTGCCTTTCTTCCTTCCTTGTATAGCCTGTTTGGGTTAGGTACCATTTGTTGTTCCCATAGCTTAAGTTATTTTCTAGTGCTTAGTATCCCATGCCAGACTTCTTGCCCCTTTTCTTTTGATGAAGTTATCTTCTTGACAGCCATTTAATTATTTGGCTTAGTTTTACTAATAGGTTCATATGTAACTAGTAGACAATAATTTTGCATACTTTTAGTATAATGAAAATTATATTTAATTCCACCCCCTTGGTGTTGCTCCATCCAACCTCTTGGTACCACCCATAATGCCTAAACCAGGAAACATACAAAGTATTTTATTGGCAAGCATATGAAGTTATTACTTCATTATGAAGTTTAGTTGACATTTTATTGTTTGTTGATTTTAAGTTTTATTTCCATTGATTTACTGAAGAAGTCCAGCTGCCCTAGGAGTTTAAATTCTAAAACACATAAGAATAATATACAGGAATTAACAGAAGCTCCCCAGGCTTAGGTGCATACAGAACCTGATACAAAATGAGTAGCTGCAGAGACAGTAAAAAGAAAACATAATGAAAGCAAATAAAAAAATGGGTGAGCTGATATGGTTGTATATATCTTGTGATGCATACCACATTACATTTCTGTCATTTTTGCATCTGTCATCTATAATTCATGGCCAAAAGGCTGAGAACTCTCTGCTGACAATAATGTAGAGAAAATGTTAACTTTCTGTTGTGCATTTCCAGTAGCAGGGAAAATAGAACAAGATGTTTGACATGGTTGATCATCAACTTATGATTAAGACCCTGCAAACCTTCTGCCTAGATCCAAAAGCCCTTCTTTGGTTTACATCCTATCTTAATAACAGACAACAGGCTGTCCTCTGGCAGAATAAGCTCTCTAATCTATTACCAAACACTATTGGAGTACCACAAGGCTCTATATTAGGACCATTACTATTTTCCATCTTTATTAATGACCTGCCTACTATTATACCAAACATCAGCTGTATCCAATACGCTGACGACTCCACTCTAATCTGCTCAGCTGTATCTCCCACTGATTTAAAGACGGATACCCAGTCTACATTCACTGCCATAGAAAACTGGCTCTCCAAGCGTCGTCTACTGCTTAATCCCAAAAAAACTAAAATGCTCGTATTCCCACAAACCCAAAGGTCTGTACCCTTCTTCTTCACCATAAATGCTAAAGGTGGGACAGTCATTTCCCCTGACCCCAATACAAAATTATTGGGTGTCATTATAGACAATAGCTTAAAATTTGACCATCATGTAAATCAGACAATCAAGAGTATCAATAAAAAACTTAGGTCACTCTATAGAATCAAAGCCTTCCTCACCCCTCCAGCTAAAATAGCCATTGCTCGCTCCCACCTACTTTCGACACTCCTATATGCCTCCTCCCTTCTAGCCAATATAAGTAAACCTGAACTTAATAGACTAACAACCTGCTATAATCATATTGCCAGGTTTGCTACAGGCCTGCCTTTCAGAACCCACCACTGCATCAACCTCAAACAGCTTGGATGGCTGGAATTTCCTAATCTTGTCAAGTACAATCTGCTGATAATGGCTAACAAAATCCTCTACAACCCAGATAATACTCCAGCCCTTAGAAATTTTATCCTCCCCCATAACAACACGTGACTGCTCCGCTCATCTAATAAACTACAAATCCAGACAACTAAAATTAACAATGCTGCTGGCATGGCCCTATTTGCAAACTCTGTAAGTAGAATCTGGAACATACTTCCAGCTGGCATGACCATGCTCTCCTCCCTATGCCAATGTAAAGCCACAATTAAACAACATCTGGCATTAAACTGGCTATGCCACTGTGACAAGCCTGGCTAAGCCAACAACATGAATGTAATTTACTTATTCTATTAGCTATTGTTAACATCTCCTGACTATAACCAGGGTAACTTCTATCCTGTATACTTGTCCATTCATTGCTTACCTATGTACTTTGGGAAATAACCTACATATAAATTTGTACTATTTTAGTCTGAATGTATTTTTTATCGGCATCTTTATTTTTTATTTCTGCATTTCTATTTTACATTGTATATTATTTTTGTATCTATATATATATTTTTTTCATTTTGTATTGTATTGTACTTGTATATGTTTGGAGCTTATCTCCCCGGGCCTCCGCTGTAAATAGACTTTGATCCAGTCGGACTATCCCGGTCAACAAATGTAAAATAAAATAAAATAAAATAAATGTGGAACCACAAAATAAAAATCTATTGTGGAGGACTTGTGACTGCAGTAAACTGTACAGAATTATTGTAAAGGGAGGCACACAGCCTGGAACTTGGTCCTCAACTGCATTAGACCTTTCAGCTGCACATTTCCTGAGGCACAGGAAATAGTTTAAAATTCTGTACCCCTCAAGCCAAACTTGAAAACTAATGCAGAGTGTACTATTTAGTTAAGTTACTGTACCTACATCTGTACCTACATCTGTTCTAGGAGAATTTCCGCCACTTACTGTCTGCATAATGTGAATGCTTCATTTTGAGACATTAGTGGGTAAAGACAGTACATAATGAGGTACAGTTGTGTAAGTTGCACTTACTCATAACAGTGTTTGAATTCCTCACTGCTACAGTAGCACTTAGACTATATGGGTTGTTTCCCACCTAGGAAACAAATGGGCAGCTTCAAAAAGCTCTGGCTCCCCTGACTCCTTCACTCTCACTGCTGATTTGCTAATCCCAAGGAGGGAAGTCAGCAGTCAGAGTGAAGCTTTCTTCAGGACTTTCTTGCCTATATGATAGAAGAGTTGATCATTCCTGAAATAATCAACCAATAATAACAATAAAACATATAAAGTAGAAACAAACAAACTGAACTTTATATCCCAACTACAACTATATATAACAGTAGGGAGATGGAGGTTGGGTGCAGCTGCTGCAGTAGTGAGGAATTTGAACATCTACTGATATGGGTAAATACAACTTACAGAACTACATTATGTTCATCATTCCTACTGTTGCAGCAGCCCTTAGGCTATAAGGGTTGAATACCAAATAGAATCTATCTTGGGAGGAGGAAGGATATGGCTCCATGAGCCCCTGGTGAATGATCCTAGTGAAGTTTGACCTCTCCTAGGAAAAAGAATTTTCTAATATTTTGTAAAAGACTGTACAATGGACCATGTAGTTGCTCTAGAATGCTTCTAGAGTCAATCCCTTTCCCCTATGCCATTGAAGTAGACAAGGCTTTAGTGGAATGTGCCTTGATACTGCCTGGAATGGATTTGCCATGGTGGGAAGAGCACAAAGGAATAGCTGAATTCAACCACATGGAAACTGTCTGTTTAGATACAGGGTGTCCTTTCTTTCCCCTTGATAAGAAAAAAATAGGTGATCAGATTTTCTAAAGGGCTTATTTCTGTCAAGATAGTACCTGAACTGCCTTTGCATGTCCAGAGTATGCAGAATCTGTTCTCACTGGTCTTTCAGTTCCGAGTAGAAAACTGGAAGTCTGATGGCTTGTGTGACACCTCTGCACTGGCCCAGTAATCAAGGAGTCTCAATCCCCACCACTGGCAACAGCTAGGGGATGTACACACTGGGAGGATGACAAGTACACACACAGTAAAGTGCAATTTTCCTTAAGAGCACACAGAGACCACAGTCAGTCTGGGGATGGTTTCCCCTCTTGCTCCAGATCCCCAATAAACCTCCCCACTTGCACAGCTATAAGGTTGAGATCTCAGCTGAGTGGCCAAGCCAAAACCTCCAGCATCCTCTCTGTCCAACCAGTGCTTTGCACAATTTTACTAGCTGTGCCCCCTTCTGCTCAGACTATAAGATAGTTTCCACTGCCACCGACCACTCTTATCAGCTACTTTTAAGGCCCTTAACAAAGAGTGTCCAATCCTACTGTGTAATGTTACTATGAATCCAAATGGTAGTCTGACCAAGAGCAAAGCTATTTAGGAGTGGCCTGCACAGTGTTACCAAATACATATGTAAGTACTCTAGGAGCTTAAATATGTCTCACAAATATCACCACAAAGATAGGTTTAAATATATTTAATAATAAATAATAAAAGAACAAGACAATACACTGTAAATAAACACAGTTACTTCAGAGTTCAAAATCACAGGAAATATTTAAAAACAGTGCAGGGCAGTCTCAAATAAATACAGAAAGCATCTAAACTAATCCTTTACTACAATCCTAACTATATCTAAAATAAATTACTGTACCCTATTTAACTTACGTACAGCAAGGCAAGTGCAGATGGTGGTGATGAGTGGATGTTCCTGTTAGGTCAAAGACAAAATACAAAATGCATAGTCTCTCTCTGAGAGAGTTCTTAAATTAATATCAAATATTACTCCTGGGTTAGCTTGGATGACATCACTTTTTGTCAGCTGACTTTAGTTCCCAAGCTGCAACCCATACTCAGAATGTACAAGCATTTTTAGCATTTCTCTGTGAAAAATACATATCTCTCAGATGTTTGCAGATCCTGAAAGTCATAAAACAATAAAGCACTTCTACATCTCAAACCTAGTAATTACTTCTCTCCCAAGACAATACAAAAAATCTTCTAGCACTAAACATTGTGTCTGCTACATCGAAACTGAGAGATAACTTTTATAGCACAATCGTAAAACAATTTCATTTCAACTTATTTTCTTGAAGTTTTGCAAGTTAAAGTTTTATGTCCTAGTTTCTACTCTTAAAACATATACAGTTACACAATTACAATAGTTTATATACATTTCTATTGTAAGCCAGCAGAGCATACTGTGATTACATTTAACTCAGTACATAACATACAGTTATGTGTAAATCATATCAATATTCACAAATGGCATAGAATTATTAACAAAATTCCAGATAGGTGGACTGGCAGTGTGACAGCTCTATTCAAAGTAAACTCTGAAATCACTTTGGGCATGAATGAGGGGTATGTTTTTACACATAAATCAGGTATACAGGTGGGACTTTTCAGTATTATTGAAATAAAACAAAAGATTGACTCAGTTTATGCACATCAACAGCAACATCATGCTCTGAGAGACCTGGCTAACAGTTGGCTCCCTTAGCTTATTTTTCCAGTTTTCCTTCTACACTATGCTTTGATTAGTTTAGGGACATACTGCCATATAAAGAACAGCTTGTTTTCTCCTTTCTACCTCCTCTTACATACAGTAAGAATACAGTCTCAGCAGGCTCATCACTGACCTCTCTACAGCAGTATCAAATTGACCACGGCCATAGTTTGCTACCATCCCACCTTCCTGTCAAGCTCACACTACCTCCTGCAAGAAATCTCTCCTCACATCAACTAAAAATATCATAATCCTCAGATTATCTGCTCAAATACATTCATTAAAGAATAATCTAATATCTATAAACTGGACTCTCCCCATTATCATTCAGCCAATTGATGCTACATGCCAATTTCTAACTAATAAAATAAGCATTTGTAACATATCTACAGACTCAAAAAAGCACTTAGAGAATCCTTTATGTCATCCATTCTGTTGTACTTTCTCAAAGCCAGGAACAAAGCCTTGGCCCCATACAAGCAAAACCCAGTGTTGCTACTAGATCTATGTCTCCCTGTGTAACACTACAGAAAAGTTAAAAGAAAAAAAACTGCATTGCAGTGCCAAACAATGTGTTCTCCTCTCAAATCCTAGGTACTTCTGGAAAGAAGTCAACAATGTAACAATAGACAGGCTCAATCACACTTACCTTTTTTTTCTGAATATCTCAAAACTGCCTTCTTGCATTCATTCTTACTCCTCTCTACATCAGTCTTTGACACTTACATTCCTCTTTTCCTCCTATGGAAATCCTTCCACTGTGTGATTCCTTAAACCTCCTGTATTAGAGGCAACATGGGATATATGCAAATTACCCTTTAAGGACATCAGGTGTTTCAGCTAAATGGCAATTCTGAATGTCCATGACTTTTTCCTTTTTAAGTCTATTTATGGACAAATTCAGGCGAATAAAGGCAAACCCTGGCTGTTTGTGTTAGCATATTTTTTCTACTGGAAAAAGCACCAAAACTGCCATCTTTTCATTAATTAATTCTACTCTTATGGTTATGAACAGAGGTCTTATGTCTTTGGCACTCTTTTTATACACTTGACAAAAGACTTCAGCTCAGTCAGCTGCAATTTTCTCCTTCACTCCTTACTCTCCATCCTATTTTCCAGTGAAGCCACAAATTGATTTGCTATTTATACAATAGCAAATGTGGGTTAGAGCCAGTTGTAATCTCACTTCTACTGCCCCACCTCACTCAGGAGTTCCCCCAAGATCAGAGTTCTCAACTGTCCAGATTTTCACAGAATGTCCAGATTTTTGCCTCATATTTTTGGTCTGTTCCTCATAAAATTTGTGTTTTTCTGGCAATTCACTGGGATGATCTGTGGACTGAAGTCACTAAATAATGACATACATTTGAGTTTCAGACTTCATATCATTCAGAAAAAATGCATGCTAATACAAATCCTGTTACTCTAACAAGTTTCTAAGAGCAATTGTTAAAAATTGTCTCTATTTTGGGCCCTTGCCCCCCACCCCCACCCATTATGTCAAGCTTTGTCCAGATTTCTTTTGCTATGAGGTTGAGAGGTATGCCTAAGATTCTATCTTGGGGCCCTTCTTTTTTTTTCCTTTTTCATTAACTACCTGCCATTGTATCCTCAGCTTACCAACAATCTTATGTAAGCTGATTAATTAGCACTCAGTTGCTCTGTATCTTCATTTGATGTCATCAGATACAACCTTTTATATAATATTCCAAAACTCTTATTCTGATTAGACGGAAAACAGCTTGTACTCAGGAGGCATAAAACTTGTTTTGTTAGGGCAGCGCAGTGGTTAACGTTGTCACCTCACAGCAAGAGGTTCTCCGGTTCGATTCTCAGTTGGGGTGCCTTCTGTGTGGAGTTTGCATATTCTCCCTGTGTTTGCGTGGGTTTCCTCCGGGTACTCTGGTTTCCTCCCACATTCTAAAGACATGCATTTCTCCCCAGGCCTCTGCTGAAAACAGGCTCTGTGGAACCTAGTCGGACTTTCCTGGTCAACAAATGATAAATAAAACTTAAATTTTGTTCCTCAGAATCTCTGTCAGGCTTAAATCCATTCCCTCCTGTAACACATTTCTCTCCAATTAACATCACACTGTTCAACTTGTTCCAACTGTCAAATATCAAGGTCTGCACCTAGGTCCCATGATCTTTGTGTCTTTCCATACACATTTAATTAAAAATAGAACAAATTAGATTCTCTTTCCTTGAGGAAAGATTTCCTAACTTCATATTGCCAAGATTTGTCCCCACCATCAGAAAATGAAATCCCCAGCCAGGACTTGCATCTGGGCTGGATTCAGAAAACTTTGCCACATCACGGTAAGTGACTTTTGCAATGACCTGCCATGCACAGAGTAGGTGTGTTATATTAAACCTAACTACACAATATGGCTAAGACAGATAATTTTTATATGATAGTGAGGCAAAAACAAGATGGCACAGCAATTCAGAAACATTTAAATTCTGTAAAGTGTTGTTGCACTCACTTTAAATTTTAACTTGGCTATATGCCCTTGTTTAAATTATATACATCACACAAATATGCATGGGGTTGCCACAGCCATTGTAAATATGTATCTTCAGTATGCTGTGATTGTAGCTGTTGTGCCTGATGGTGCATGACATCACCACTGAAGGCTCAAGGTCATCTGACCTCACTTAACATTTCATGCCCTCCACGACACCAAGATAGTGGAGTGGTACCATGTAGACAGGGACATCATATAGGACATTATGGAGACATGTTAATGTCAGCTTCATCTGCAGCCCTATGGGATTTGATGAATACCTATCCCAGTGGCTGAAAAGATATGTGTGAATTTATGTATGTTAGCAGGAGACACAGTGGGGTATCTCAGGCATCTGCCGCAAGAATATTCCATCAGTTCCTTGATGCCATGCTTCAACATGTGGGTGAGCACATGTGATTCCCACTTACCCCAGAGAAGAGAGCAAATACCTTGTGAGACATCTATGACATAGCTGTTTCCATGAGGTACTGGGGGCCATAGTCTGTTCCCACATTGAAATAAGGGCCAACCAGGTGAACTAGGAAAGAGGTACATGAACTATAAATTGTAACACACCACCAACTGCCAAATGGTCTGTAAAGCACAAGTGTGTGTGCAGGATATCCTATAATGTGTGTGCAAGTCACCCAGGCAGTTTTCATGACTCACACATATGGCATACATGTGATCTTTATCAACAGTTTGCAAGGTGTGACTTCCCACAGGGCCATTTTGTGGGTGATGCTGGATATGTCCCAGAACGCTGGCTGATGACACTTGTCAGAAATCCACACAATCAAACTGATCAGGGGTATAGCCATGCATTATTGCAAACCAGAAATATTACAGAATGTGCATTAGGCTGCTATCACCATCTGGATACATCCAGTAGTGCCCTGCAGTATGAAACCACAATGTGTACCAAAATACTGACTGTGCAGCCTATGTTACATAGTATTATGGTTAGGAGGAAGCAGTTACAGGGTTAGCAGTTCCCAGCACCACATGCAGCACTTAGCTGAGACAGATAAGTCATAGGAAGAGTCAGCAGCAGGGGATAACCATGCCAGATGGAAGCAGGCACAAGCACTAGCAAAGAGGCAGCAAACTGCATGTAGTTTTACAACATAACTATACAAGAGTTAAGCAGTTGCACTACAGTAAAAGTGATGCATGCAAATATAGCAGATTGTGCTTACCCGTGCATAAGCTTGTCATGCTGTGCATCAGACATAGGCAACCTAAGTAACAATGTAGAAAGGGCAGTGCACGCTTATCATTTGCAGATGTGGACAAGAAAAGTACAGGAATGTATGCCTTTCACAAGGAAGTGTGTGATTGAAAGTGCTGAGTGTAGTAAAAGAAAAAAAAAAGTTATGTGTAGTGTGAGAAAGAACAGTTGTGTAAGCAAAATGAAAGTTATGTGCTTCCCATAATGATAGATCAGTGTTGTCCTATTTTCATATGGTTCAGCCTTTGGTACTTGGATCTAACTTGGATCCAACCTCAGCAACCTGAAACCTTCAGATCCAGGGCTATGACTCCGCTCTTGCCCATAATTCCCTCAAAGACTGTCAAATTACCTCAGATCGAGTGTGCCCCATGTAAGAATATACTAGTTAGTAATAAGATACAGTTAGACAAAAATAATTCAATGGCAATGGAAGGACAAGAATACCAGATGGATAGGATGCTGCTAACCTACTGAGGTTAGAGACAGTTTTACTCCCCTGGGTGCGAACTCATTCCTCCAGGAGCTTTAGGAGATAATTTGGAAGGGAGATAGTGGGAGGGATGTTGAAAAGATGAAAATAGGAAAACACGGATCTATGATAAGTACATAACTTTCGTATCCAGTGATGTCCATTTTTGATTCAACCTTTGAGACAGAATCCCTAGCTACATGATTCTCTAGGTGGACTTATGGAAGGATGTTCTAGCAGACAGCAGAGCCAGAGAAGGATTGAGCTCAGGATTGTGCATCCAGTTTATAGTGAGACACAAAAGTATATGCAGTAGACCATGTAGCAGCTGTACAAATCTCATTAATTGGAAAATGGTATGGAAAAACTGCTGAAGTTAACACAGTTCTTGTAGAATGAGCTTTAGGTCTTTTGGAGAGTTTTAGACACAATTTTTCATAAACAAAGGACATACAGCTTGATAGCCACCTTGAAAGAGTGATTTTGGAAACATCATTGTCCTAGCTTAGATTTAGAGAATGCAGTGAATAATTGGACTGACCTCCTGAAGTTTTTGGTTTTATGTAAATAAAATCTAAGTTGTCTATGAAAGTCAAGTAAGAGTAGTGTATATTCTCCTTTGTTAGAATATTCTGGAAAAAATACAGGCAACTTGATGGTCTCATTTATGTTGGACTCAGATGCCACCTTAGCAATGAAATACTGATTTGGTTTGAGAAAATCCCTGTCCTTCTGAAAAAACAAGTAAGGTGATTTACATGAAAGAGCCTGAAATTCTGAAATCCTCTTAGCAGAAGTGATTGTTACCAAAAAAATCACTTTCCATGGCAAAAACTTAATATCCACTGAATCTGCTGGTTGAAAGGGGGACTGTGTGATAGCCTGAAGTATCACCATGATGTTCCAAGGAGGGACAAGATCTCAAATAGGAGGGCAAAGAAGAAAAGTTCCCTTAAGGAAAGCCTTAGACACCTTTAAAGAAGCTATACAAGGCTTGTTATGGCCTATGTGAAAATTGGAAATGGCTGTCAGTTAACTTTGAAATAGTTCAGATAGAAACTCTAGAACAGATCTAAACCTTTACCCATAGCCCAGAAAGGAAATCTTTTCCATTTACTTTGATAAACTCTTCTAGTGCTAGATTTTTGAGAAGCAGAAAGAATGTGAGCAACATTTTCTGTAAACCTGGCATCCCCTGCCATTTTTAGAATTGAAGTAACCAAGCAGTTAATTTCAGGGGGCCTAAGTCCAGAAGAGAATGTCTGGAAAAATGAGAGATTAGATATGGCCTCTGGGCCAGAGACCTGGTTGAACTGAGCAGTTGAGACCAAAGATATAGAAAACACACTTGTTGCAGCAGCCAGAATGAGGCAATGAGGATGATCTTGGCTTTGACCCTTCTGGCTTTCTGAATTAATTTTGTAATTAGAGGAAATGCACAGAAGGGAACCAGGGAGCCAGTTGTAGATCAAAGCATCCATTGGTGACTGACCCTGTGGAGGGATCAGGGCAAAGTAACTGCTTGACTTGTTCAGGTAGGAGGCAAACAAGTCACAGGAAGGTTGACTCCAGTGACTGAAGATTTTGTTTGCCACTGTTGTATTGAGGGACCACTCATGAGGCAAAAGAATACACCTGCTCAATTTGTCTGCTAGCACATTGCATGTCCCCAGAATGACCATTGCCATCAGAAAGCAATAGGAAGACATCATCCATTGCAAACCTTCATGGCCTCTCGACACAATGGGTAGGACCTGGTTCACCCCTGTTTGTTGATGCACCAGACCACTGACATGTTGTCTATCTGGACTGCAATCACACCTACTGGAAGACAGTCTTGAAGTGCCTGCAACGTCAAAAGGAGTGCTGTCATTTTCAGAACAGTGATGTGGAGATTGGTCTCTAAGAGCGACCATGTACCTTGAACAATATTCCCCTAAAAAATGCCCATCCACCCTAAAAGGGAAGTGCCTGAGGTAACTACTGCTATAGGTGAAAGTGGAAAAAGCAGATGGCTTGCTGTCAATGCTGATGAAGAGATCAACCATTCTATGTGGGCTCTGCATATTGAGGTCAAATTGATTGGAGTGTTGAGGGTCTGAAAACGTTGAGGCTATTGGACTGGAAGCATCCATTGCACAACTCTCATATGGAATCTGGACATGGGAACAAGAATGATGGCTGAAGCCATCATTTGTAGGAGTCTTAGAATTAGTCATGCTGGAGGGGGATGTGTTGTGTAGTACTTGTGATACTATTTGGCAGATTGAATGAACCCTGTGCAGTGTTAAGGTGACTATTTGAGTTGTACTGTTTAGATGGCATCCAATGAATTCCAGATTCTGAGTAGACAACAATTTGCTTTTCCATCTGTTCAACTTAATATTCATATAGTGAAGTAACTGGAGAAAGAGATCCCTTTGCTGAATTAGCAGATCCATGGTTGAAGCGTTGAGGAGCTAATTGTCTAAGTATGGGAACACCTGGAACCCTTGCAGTCTGACATAAGCTGTCACTGCTGCTATACACTTGGTAAACATCTGGGGGGGGGGTAAGTTGAAAGGGCAGATCTCTGAATTGGAAGTGATTGTTTCCCAGATGAAAATGGAAAAAGTCTCCAGGAGTGTCTGTATATTTTTATGTGCTAACAGGCATCCTAGCAATTGTTAAAGAACATCCAGTCATCCTTTCTGAGTAGAGGCAAAATGGACTTAACTGTGACAATCCGTAAATTTTATCTGTTACACATTATGGTTTAAGTGGCTTAGGTCCAATATTAGCCTTAGGTCCCCTGCCTTTTTTGGAACTAAAAAGAACTTGGAGTAGACAAAGAATCCGATCTGGTTTGGAAGGGCCTGCTGGATGACTATTTTTTTCGAACAGCTTGTTTACTTCTGCTGTTGTGGATTCCAACTGAATGGGTGGTACTAAGGGAATCCTTTCTTTTTCCTTATTTATTTATTTATTTATTTATTTATTTATTTATTTTTCCTTTCTTTTTCCTGAGGCATTGTTAGAAGTGGTATTGAGTATCCTCTGGTGATTATACTTAGCACCCAAAAATCTGAAGTGATGGTCTACCAAGTTTGAAGTTGTAGGGATAGGCACACCCTGACACAAAAAAAAATGGCAATACTGGTAAAATCCACACAAGTTTATTGTTGGTTAGCCCTTTCGTACAGGCAAATTCATGTACTTCATCAGACATCTTTCTCCCAGAATGCATTCATTTTAAAAGCATATTAATTAAGTTAAATTAATTAATTAGATTAACCAAGTTAATTAATACTTAAAGGAATATTCCAAAGTAAATTACTGTAAGAACCTATTAAAATACTCAATATCCAGTATATAAGTATAAATAATTAATAATACAAAATATAAACTATAAAGACCAAGTCTATTACATATATACACATTATAAAAAATCATCTTTCTAAAGCCTTTAGTTTTAGAAGGCATTTAATGCTACACATTTCATTGAGGCCAGGGTAAATGTGGGCATTAGTCCGGAGTTGCCATATTAATTCACATTCTTTCAATTTCAACTCCTGTGGGGGCCCACCTCTATAATTGTTCTTAACTTGCTCAACCACTGCAAATGAAAAGCTATGTGAATGAAACTCAGCCACATGTCTAGCCAAAGCGTTGGTGGCAATATTCTTATTAATGCTATTCAAATGTTCATATATTCGTTGTTTAAAGGGGCATTCAGTCTTACCTAGATAGAAACCCATGCATTGTCAGCATGAAGCAAGATATACTATTCCTTGGCTGTCACAATTAAATTTACCTTTAATTGTATACTTGTTCCTATGTGTAAGAACTTGTCTCCCTGTCTGAATGTTGTGGCAATAATGACAACAGCCACATTTAAACATACCCCAAGATTGACTATGTGCCCTTCTAGGAGCCTCTAATAATGTTTTTCAGATTAGGTCCTCTTTTGAAAGTTACCAAAGGTCTAGTGCCTAAATGATTTGACGTTGTGTGGTCTTCCAAAATAAAATTCCAGTTGTTAATTAAGATGTTTCTAAAACCTACTGCTTCTCTAGTAAATTGTGTCAAAAAAACTGATAGAGAACTTATTCTCTGAATCATCATTTGGAGATTCGTTATTAATTAGAGGTTGTTGTGGGCATCCTATTTCTAAATCTTGGGAATGCCCTCTTGGCAATATGGGATTAAAATGTCCAGATTCCCTCTTCATGCGAACTTCTACTATGAGTTGTTCAATAAGATCATCTGGGTATGCTCGTTTCAAGAACATAAGTTTAAGGTTCTTACATTCTTCATAGAATTGACTGGCTAAATAAATCATTTTAGAAGCTCTTACGAGCTGCCCTTTGATTACTGCTCTTTTTTGATGGTAAAGATGATTACTGTGAAAATGCAGGCAAGAATTGGAATACGTAGGTTTCCTATATATTTTGGTAGAATATCTATTATTAGTTGAATCTTTATAAAGCCAAATATCAAGGAAATTGATAGTTTGAATATCAAATTGAAAGGTAAAGTCCAAAAAACTAGTGAACTCTGTCATTATCTCAACCAACTGGGCTACCTCATTATAATCACCTTTCAAAATAAAAAACATATCCCCCGGGATTCATGAAGCTCGGCGCAAGGCCGGCAGTAGGCTTGCGCCGACAGTGCGGCGTGAAGATGGCGCAGTAGCGCCAAATCCATATTAATGAAGGCGCACTGCCGCCACAGCCACGTGCACAGGAAAGGAGCGCGAGTGCATAGGGCGTGCCGAAGTGCCACACGGAGGCGTGGAAATGCCAGCTGTCAACGTGCAACCTAAAATGCTTGCATATAACAAGTTGCAAGATAGTAATCACATCTGTCAGTGTCCATGGATGCTGAAACATATGCAAAGCATGCAAGAAAGTTCCTGCGAACACAAAATGAAGAAGCAAACACAAATACACGGTAGGGAATAATGGGTCCCTATCCCGCGAACAAATGACATGGAAAACCATGTGCCCGTAGTCCAATGCAGTGTAGATAGCTATACCAAGTGGAAGTGAAACGCATCATATGTTAGCGAGCCACCAGTAGGTACGTCCAGCCCAATTGTTAAGGTCACCAGCTGACCCATAATGTGAGGGAGGGTACACAGCTGGGCAGATGTGTCCATAACAAAATACACGATAAATGTACATATCTAGCGACCGTATGTCCGAATCATATCCCACAAGGCATGTAATAGTCACATACAAAAGGTATGTCCGTATTTCACATACCAAATGTGACAGGAAATAGAATAAGCATGTAAACAAAACAGAAGGAGCATATAAACAGCTACAACAATAAGGAAACATGTAGGCTGAAAGGAACAGTATTATCTGTACTGTCGATTGTGGGGACGTGCTGTCCAGTACAGTCAGATATGTGTATGGAATATATCCCATCCTGGACATAGGAAAATGTGGCATCCTACCAATAATTAGAACAGTCAGCCAAAATCCGCAAATCAGTGGTACAAGCCGAACTTGTCAGGATGTGTTACAGTTGAACGGGTAGTACCCGGGCATACCAACCATGTAATGAAAGTTAAGTATGGGCGTGTACCTATGTGCCTGAGGTATAGCATGTGGAAAGCAAACATGGCAGGGTAGTCCACACAACCATACAGGTACCTGACATATGTAGGGTATTCAGTGTGTTACTCTGGCCGTGTCATGGGCCAACAAGCAAAGCAGTGATATATGGGGTGTGAGGAATACGTGTGTGTGGGGGGATGGGTAATGGTACAATCCTCCAAGGTGATACTGTGTCATATGCAGAATAGGTGTACCGTAGGTGTATGAGGGAGCAGCAGGTGAAGCTGAAAGAAACACAAAAACATGTATAAACAGCTGCAATACAACCAGATGGCCCATACTGTAGAACACAATCCCACAAACATATGAATATTGAAATGTGCGATACAAATGTATAGACATGTTACCGGCACATACCCACAGATTGGTCCTGATGGAACTGGGCATAACAAATGCAACACACCTGGATGCATAATGGACTACCCAGCATCCCCTCCACATCACACAACCCCCTCCCTTACCTGAACGTCCACCAAATCCAGCCATACTTGGCCTACTGGTTTGGTGCAGCCACATCTACACATAGTGATCACTACGCATATGTAGTAGGTAGTGTCACCCTAGGCAGTTGCAGGACTGCACACAATGTATCTCTTGCATGTAAAACCCCCAGCACATTTTCATAACACCAGAAGAATGTTCGGTATTTGTCTTGTTTTGGTCTTGTTCAATTTTTGGGATATCCCTCATGGGATAAGTAACCTGTGTAAACATTAGAATGGAAGACATGAAGTCCAGTCCTGTAGATATCTGGACACAAGTTGGAATGTGCATTAGTCATGCACGACACTGTCCAGCCCTAAATGGTCATGCATAACCTACTACCCAGGATCAAACACCTGCCCGTGACGCACGTGTCCCAACACGAATAAGCGAGAGAATATATTGCACACATTCGCATAGTGGCACATGGTATAAGGGTGATGAAGGCACTGATGTAACCATGATACCCCTGATCCACTGTGTGAGGGACAATTAATGTGTGTGTAGGTGTGACCTGACCAACAATGGTACAATGCCAAATGTCTTGTGACCATAGGAAATAAGTATGCACCATACTGCATGTAACAGTTGCCTAAAGTGGTCACATCAGGATAGAATAAACGTAATTCGTACAAGAAACAGGCAAACAACAAAAGTGCCAAAGGTATAAGACTCACAGCTAGGAAACAAATGAATGTTCTAAACCTGCACTGACCATGGCTATGTGTTGGTCCAAACAATCTGGTGTCCGCAGTAGGGTTATCATCTGTCCCGCTTTGCGAGGGACAGTCCATCGTTGGACAGTTGTGTCCTGACAAAAGACAGTTCAAATAGAAAATGTCCTGGGATTGTAGGACATAATTATGTCCCATATGTTATGTAATAGTAGCAGAAAATAATTATTGCAGTATCTACAATACCTAAATGTTACAAGAAACAGAATAAGCAACCAAACCGCTATAACAATAGGCTTTTTTGTAGGCAAATAAGTAAAGTTCTATCTGTTGTACTGACCGTGGGTATGTGTCGGCTTGTAAAATCTGATGTGTGTTCCGAAAATGTCCCATGTTGGCCATTTGAAAAGGTGCCATCTCTAGTCACCAGAATACAGCACAACCTGTACATATGACAATGTCAACGATATCAATGGTCAGAGCATTCGCACAATAACTGGCAGACCCTTAAAAACTCACAAAGCCAGTGACCTTTGGGGGAAAGGTGTTGAATAAGAATGACTACTTACAACACTGAAGAGTAATAGATGCATTTAACTGCAGAAAATTAGTAGTATTACGAATCTGTCAACACGTTCCAAGTTAATAGTACTAATATGGTAGAAGTGTCCGTGATTGTCCCTGAGTTGTCATAGCCTTGTCCCTGTCACTGTAGACACGAGTCCCCAAGTATCAGAGAGGTCCGTACACAGAAGTACACCAACCAACTGTCCCATTTGTTGACAGGACTATTGCATACCTGTAGTGAATTCATAACAGATGTCCAGAATAATATTCATTGTATGTATAAATGAAGGAAATAGTCAAATGGGAAGGGAAACCCCCCCCCCAACCTGCATTATGTAGTGGAACTACTCCCCACCCTAAATTATGTAGCGCCGACCCAATAATGTGGGGAGAGGTACCCAAACACCTGCGTCTGTAAACACAGGTAGAATGTTAAACTCTGGACTAACTCTGTCCATGTGCTACGTCTGATCTTTGAACAGGACCAGGGCAGTGCTAGTCACCAGTCGGCTGAGCCTAAACCCGGACCAGCACTTGAACACCCTGACAATCAAACACGCGTATGTGTGAGGACTATAAGCGTAGGAGTTATGAATATCCTTGGAGTGAGTAGACTTGCAGCACGGGTCCAGAGCAGTAGGAAACAGGGAATGTCCTAATTGTAGTACTGTGGTTTTGCCAGAAGGAGAATGGATGCCTGCTGTGTAAGGGAAGTGGTGAGGCATATGTCAGAGTAGCTATGAACCATGGGTATACATATAAATGAGCCAGAATACCAATAGTGTAGTGGTTACAGCATCCGCCCAATGTAAAGGCATTCCCGGTTCAAGTACGACTATAGCACATATTAATTGTGTAATGAATGCTTCTGTGCTGTAAAGCCAACATTTATACATGTAAAGGTGACCGCGTTCGCATGGCTCCGTTAACCGGATTCCATCAAAGTGGTACTGTCATAAGGAATAAGGCACATGTAATCCTAAAGACGTGCCTGTAAACATATGTAACTCAGAATAAGTAAATGTAAGTGGGCCTGTGAGGGTGTACGCAGCTATTAGCATAGCAAATGTATGTTGTCTTCTACAGCTGTGACTTTCATATATATATATATATATATATATATATATATATATATATATATATATATATAGTTAGATAGATGTGTGTATAGATACATATCCACAAACATAACAGAAATATGCAATTATATATCTACATATTTATCAATATATACACATGTATATATATATATATATATATATATATATATATATATATATATATATATATAGACATGTTAGGAGTGCTGAAAGACGAAAGCAAACCTAAGGGTTGTGAAGGGAATCCAGAGCAAGTTAGGAATTATGAAGTGCTCGCACCGTATGTCACATAAAGCTGCACAAGTGTGAGAAGAGCACCGCTCTCCACACCAGAGGCAGGGCTATACCAGTGGCCATAACATCGTTGAAGTGCTACGTCCACAATGTAAACAGATGGAATGTAGGACATGTTGCGGCCACCTACACTTGTAACCCACAAATCGTTCGTACTCCATAACACCAGGAAAGGCATGTATGTGCAAATATGAATGGATGGTGAGCCTGTGAATACAGGAGGCGGTACAAAATGTGTGTAGGGCCCCAATGCTCATGAGAGGGCAATGTGTAAAGGTGTGTCATGGCTGTGATATCAGGTGTATAATGGCTGTTATGCAGAGAAACACAACACGGGTGTGCAGGAGAAACTATGGATATGCTTGTATGGACACAGGAGTGATAGGGTATGTTGTGCCGGGTGCAATGGAGCGGCCCATGGAGGTCAGCTAGTACATAGGTGCAAATCCTGGATAGAGCATTATTTGCGTGGAGACATGAGTGAATGGGCGTATCGTTGTTGGATGTTGTGCGTCAGGTCTGGCAGCCCGGCACGTAAAACCTATACACCACCCATGAGCGGAACGGAGTTTTGCTGTGACAACCCCAAACCGGGAAAAGCAGAAAGACACAACTACATGAAGACAACAATTTGTCGACGTACAGTCACAGTAATACAAACACACATCCTATCAACAGTAATAATATGAATGTGTACAGAAACAAATACAGTAGCGGGAAAAATAGGCTGCGCATATGAGGAATATGTCGAATGACACTATCACAACCCAGTTAGCAGCGGCACCCAAGACATGAAAAACATGCGACATCTGTCTGCTGTATAACGTGCAATATACTGAGCACAAGTTCACCGGAGTGAAGTGTCGGTGTCAGAATGACTAAGGCAATAGTATGCTGTTGAAGCAGGGATAAAACCAATACACATGTGTAAGTGTCCATGTCCGGGAAATGTATAGGTTAACGGACACACAGATGTATATATAGATAAAAACGTATATATACACATAGCTATATTAATTTACATACACATATATATCTATATATATATATATATATATATATATATATATATATATATATATATATATATATATATATATATATATATATATATACACACACACACACACACACACACACACACACACACACACACACACACACACACACACACACACACACACACACACAAGGATATACTATGGATATATATAGATAGATATATATACACAAACAACAGGTAGTGATATATACACATACACACAAAACAAACTATATGTCAGTGTAGATATACACATTCACATAAATAGGTTACTTCACAGCAATTAGGGGTAACATATTTACAGCCCGGGCATTTGTGACTGGGAGGTCCAATAAAGAAACGTTGTACCCCCCACATCGCCCAGCTAGGCCGGACAGACATACAGACAGGCAATACAGAGCAATACACTGCCGCTGTCCAAAACACTGGTAAGAAAGGACCAATGGGAGAGTTCTGCAAGGTCTACACTTTAAACATGGATAACGGTGTCCCTTGCGGGACCCCAAAAATTCAGGGTATGAAAGAATCTGCTGACATTATTATGAGCAGGATGTAGGTGTACGTGGAACAGTAGGTTGTGCAAGTGTGATAATACATGGGTTGACAAAACGTACGACATGTGTCCTGAGATGGGGAGAGTGGGCAGTGTGTAGGGGTGTGCTCATACCCCAGCTGCACTCACAGTAAGTATTTGTCATGACTGCTGTAGAGGGATGCCAGGTAGGTGGACCATGGGTATGCATTAATGGGCTTAAGTGTGCAGGTGCTGGTTGGCAGAGATGTAGTAGGCCCGCCCAGTGGAAGTCATTAATATTCCTATGTGGGCATAGCAGACACCTATACATCCCAAACCTGAAGAGCACATCTAACGGATAGTCTGTAAACCATTGGGGGAACACATAGAGACCAAGTCAGTGCCGTGTACATGATTAGCATGGACGTCCATAGTTATGTATCTGAATGTAACAAAGTCCAAATAAACACTGCCAGAACTACTGATATTAGGTGAACAGGTGGCAGAATACAGGTAATGACAGATGACAACATGTATGAGTCATAAGCGGCATGTACCTTGATAAACGTGAATGAATACATATGTTCTGTGACTGTGAATGTGTCTGGTTAATAGAACCAATCATCTAAATGTGTCCCACAGGGTGTTATGCATTGTTCCTGATACAGTGTTCATTCACACCCATTGGTATGTGACTTCTGCTACTGACAGAAAGTGCATAAGTTGCTGACCACCTCAGGTAGATGATAGCATAACAGAAGAGGTTAAACACCTGTACGCCTGCGAGGGACACACCCGTCTGGGCAGTTGTGTCTTGCAAAATGACAGTTATGGCACATGGCCTTTGAGTTCGGGAATGGAGGCTATATAGTGTGTGTAGTGGTGTCAGACATCAATTTGTTGTATCAGTAACAGCTACATGTAATAGGAAACAGTATTATCATTTATAATGCTACATGAATAAACTTAATGTATGCAAACCGTGGAGGCCATCCATGTACTACTGGCTGTGGGTCAGACCTCTCAACCAATTGGGGACAAATTTCAACAGAATCACGGACAAGTCAAGAAAACACAAGGACAATCAGGGACACATTTAAAATATTAGAGCTATTAACTGGAAACATTGACAGAATCAGAGCATATGAATTGAAGTAAAAGAAGTTTGTAACTCTTAATTATTGTCATTATTCATGAAGTGTAATTCACCACCTTTCCTCAAAATGTCACTAGTTTTAAGAGGGATTAAGAGGGACAGAATTAAAATTTGAGTCAAAATCAGGGACGGCCCTGAAAATCAGGTACAGTTGAGAGGTATGCTGTGGGTATGTGCTGCCTCGACACATATGATAGCTCTACATATAGGGTCTATAGGGCCGCCACCAGTCTGAACGGCCAAAGTGGAACCTGCTCTGTAGAACTGTCAGATGTACCAGGGCAAAATATACTTACAGCCATGCATAGTACAGAAATATACATATCGGAGCAAATCAAAGCATAGTCTAGCAGCAGTATAGTTGCTTATGCTACTACATATGACATATTGACGTGTCAGGTATACAAGACCTGTAACAAGCAACCAGTACAGACACCTACAACATGAGAAGGTCCTCTAATCAGGACAGTTGCAATGGCTAGAGTATTGCCCATACCACTCAACTGTCCCTGAATGTCAGGAACGTCCCTGAGTTTGACTGAAAGTCTAACTGTGTCCTTCTTAATCACTCCTAAATGTAGTGGCTGTTGAAGGAAAGGTGGTGAATTACACTTACTGACTAATGACAATAAGTAAGAGTTATAAACAACTGTTACTTCAGAATATGTGTATTATGTCATATGCCCTGATTCTGTCAATGTGTCAAGTTAATAGCACTACTTTTGTAAAAGTGTCCCTGTTTTTCATGATCTGTCCCTGAGTCTGCAGAAATGTGTCCCCGATTGGTAGAGAGTTCTGTTATTGTCACATGTGATGTGTGATGAGGGACTGTCCCATGCAAAGTGGGAAAGGTGTCACTCCTACAGTCTCCCGTCGTGCAATCTGAAAGGTGGTCAACGTGCAGATGGTATGCGGTAGCATGACTCGGCAGACAGCTGTGTTAACAAACTCAAGTCACATGTCAGCATTGCAGAGTATCGGTTCCCATGTATCAGGCAGATGGGAGCAGATCATATGAGGAACACGCATATAATATGAGTACGTCACTGGACAGGCTGCCGAGTCCGTACAGTCGAACGGCTGCCGTCGCAAAATGGTTACACATACCCGATACTGTAGTCATGTAGTCCGATGTAATACGCATCACAAGGGATTGCACACACCCAGCGTGAGTGACAAATGTAAGCAGAAATGTCGGAGAGCGAGTGGCTGTAAGCTTGTTTGTCTACCAGTATGCCAGTAGTGCCCTGTCAAAGAAATGTGGAGTGTAAACGTGTATAAGGTGTGTGACCAGAGGTCAGCAGTGCTTAACACTGTGCAAACCCATGCACAACAGCTCCCACCTGCTGGACTGTGCCTTACCCGGTTTGTATCCTAAGGCGTCGGCCTGTCCGCAAACAAAGAACCGCCCTATACACGTGATGGTAGAAGTACCCTGCGCACATAGCTCATGTGAATTAACAATAGACCATGGCATATGTACAGACAATAGACCGCAAACACCATACAGCGCAGACATCCAACAGTATAGGATTGTACTGGCAGATATGTCCGGACCACTGGTGTGTGCATGCCTGACCGTCCTGTGTTTCAATGTGTGAGCATGCCCAGTATGACTGTTAAGCATGTTGTAGACTGACAATACTGTCATGTGTGTGAGCATGCAAAGTATGGTCAACTGTATTGCATGTGTCACATGTCCAGATAGTTAGTACTGTGTTGCTGACCCCTCTGTTGTACACAGACAGGTGACATGCTGTGTCTGCAGGGTAGCTAATGGTCATGTGGCATTGACAGTTGCTACATGTCTGTATAGCGTGGGGGGACATGCAACCACAACCACAGTCCTACACAGCACCGTGGGTGGTGCACATGACTCTCATGTGTAGGTGTGACAGGGGGCACAGCCAACAGTTGTACACATCTGCTGCTACTGGACTGGTCTGCCGGGTACTCCATGTCAGTGTGTGGACCTACCTAAATTGCTGGTTGGAGGGATACCAGGGTATGTCAGTTCCCAGCATTAATTACCAGCACAGTGGTGTTGGATGTCCTATTACACATCCTACATCAAACAGCCTGGCCTGCTGTCATCTGTGTGTGTGTCATAGGGGGTTGGGGTCAGTCATTGGGCATATCCATAGACTATCGTATATCATTTGTCTGTATTGGTCCACATCTGTCCAGCTGCATGGAACATGTGTGGGCTGTACGGACACACATGATGGTCAGCCCATAATCTGCAGCGGGTTATGAAACCCTGTGTACTACAGCCTACCATTGTGACCCCCGTATGTGCTACAGAGGTCATGGTGCCACTACGGATGTGTACTATCTGCTGCCCTAACATTTGGCCACCACAGTCACTTGTATGCTCACATACATACCAGAGCAATGGGTAAGTACACATTCTAATACAACTGCCACTTGTTAGGTCAATAGACATACCCTGGTTGTGTTACGGACTGGAGGACGGTGCTGGAGTGCTGCCTATGTCGGATGCACACAGTGCACCTCCCATACGTGGCCGAGCACAGGTACTGTCATGTTTGGCATCCATTGTACTGTGTGCTGGTCAGAGAGGGGAAATCCATGGGTACCTACTGTGTCAGTGCATATGCCTTGTGTTGCCTCTTTGCCAAGGGCAGGTCATACTGTGAACGGGCTGTCGCCGACTTTGCCCTACTCAGGTAGTTCCTTCACCAAGTCACACTGTGCCTGTACAGGCCTTGGCAGTGGTGTTGGGCTGTATGGCCCTGCCCCATGCTGTTCCTGCTGCAACTGTTACTGCAGGATAACATTGTGTAGCATAGCAAATAACATAACAACATGTATGCATGTAGCTTGTGAATACTGCAGAGCCCCAACAGATGTGTCCGGATACCAGAACTGTGAACCGAGCATCCCAAACACATGCACATGTATATGTCTTGCCTGTGCATCCGCCTCAGTATGGTGTGACTGTTCAGGTGTGTGTGCATTGCTGATGGGTGTTATAAGCCACTACACTAGTGTTTACCTAGCATCTCCCACTAGGAGACTGTAGGGGATGTCCACATAGGCATTGGTGTGCTACAGCTGTGTCAGACGCCATATATCGGACACATCACAGCTTCCAGGGCAGACAGCACACACATTCAATCTCATGCCCTGGCCATCGCATAGGGCCTAGCTGTTGGAGGATATGCCCTTGCACTGACTGTAGGCCCTACCCTGCTCCCCAGGTGGTGCTACATGTGCAGGCTATAGCACCCAGTACCCCAGGGTACTCATCCATGTGGTTGAACAGATTCATATTGCTGGTCCATTAATCACGTGTGTGGAGGACCTGTACGTGCTCACTAGCATGTGTTGACATGGCATCTGTGAACTGGTGCAATACTCTGGATGCAGATGCCTGTGAGATACCCATGATATCTCCAGTTGTGTTGTGTGAGGTACCTGTGGCTAGTACACCTAGGCCAACACATCCCATGGTATCCACTGTGATGCGTTCCCCTCGGCCTGTTTGATGTGTTAGGCACAGGTCAACAAGCTGCTGTAGGAGGTCTCTGTCCACCCCATAGTGCTCCAACATCCCCAGCCCATGTAGACCCTGGTAAGTCACCCCTGGTCTATAAAGTCTTATGTCACCCCCAGTAAGGGTTGTTCGGCAGCATACACATCCGCACTGCCCCAGCCTCCTGCACATGTTGGTATATGTTGCCTGCTGCAGCCTGTGTCATTTGGTTGGACTGTGTCGTGAAATGTCCCTGCAGGTATACACCGGTGGCGTAGATTGTGGACGAAACATGTGTGTATGCTGCTTGCTTGCATTAATGTACTGTTCATGTGTGGGCTGGCCATGTCATCAGCTGATTGTGCTGATCAACACCTGTTTGTGCAGCCTGTACACCCTGACTACCCCACCACTGCTGTCATCCCTCCCAACGTCACCAGGCAGGTATAGACACACCCCTAGCTTAGGTTTGCTAAGGCAGGAGCAGTCCCGAGGCACAGTTCTGCAATGTACGTACAGTATGCCTGACCCCCCCCCTCCCATGCTGTCAACTATATGCGAGATCTGCACCTGGCTGACTACACACATACACTCCAGAGACCAGCAGCACACCCTGGTGATAAATGTGATACACCATAGTCAACCTCATCTGCATAGTATAGTCTTCTAATGAATAGTTATATGACCCATACTGAACCTCCAACATATTAACCACTGCTCAGTGTCGCTCAGATCTGCACACAACTGGCAACAGGTGCCTTACCATCACCATATTTGATGTCCCATGGTCTTCCCAGCAACATAATAACCAGTGTCTACACAACTACAACCAGTGGCCCTGCACACCATAGACGATGTGCATTAACACCACACCATGGCAGATATACATAGATCCCAGGTTATCACGTACAGATCATCCGGCACAAATAGTCAATAGTGCTGATGTCCCCAGACATATGTTCACATCTATGTCCACCTCTACATCTACATATATCACATATATTATTTGTAGACATATATACATGTATATATACATACACATATATACATGTACACACATATGTAGATATGGCATTTATGTCACAACAGCAAACCACATGATAGCAATGCATTAGACAGGAATGGAAAGGAAACTACATGTGCCACCTTCATCATGTAGAGTTGTTAATATCAAGGCACGTGTGTTATGTTGCATCACATGGGTCAGACCGTAGCAAGGGTAAGAGTAGGGCTGCTGACAGTTGCTCACCAGACCTATTGGCGACTGTATGTGTTGACAACCCAGTGTCTTGGCAGAATATGCGGGCTGTGGACACTAAATAGGTCAGCAACAAAACAAACTGGACACATCCTGCAGCTAGCCACCCACAGATACCAACACATATGCTATAACTGCCAAACACACACCTGCCATGCCCTGGAATCGAGCATCTACCTGTCTAGTCTACCACACTACAGCATTATGCAGTAACAGAACATGCTACTGAGTTCCGGCATCACCGCACTCCCACAGGCATACTTCTAGGCGGATGACATCATCCGCAAAGGCAAAGACACCGATAGGGAATGTATGTGGTGTAAGCCATCTAAAAGCATTACTCTGTCCCCAGGCAGCTGGAAACACACACACAGGCAGACACTTGGCAGGACTGGGAGTTGAACATACACCTAACTACCTTATCACACTACAGCATTACGCAGTTACAGAATGCGCTACTGAGATTACTGAACACAGCACTCCCAGAGGCATACTTCTAGGTGGATGACATCATCCGCAAAGGCAAAGACGACGATAGGGAATGTATGTGGTGAGAGGCATCTAAAAGCATTACTGTGCCCTCAGGCAGCTGGAAACTCTCACACACACACACACACACACACACACACACACACACACACACACACACACACACACTCACACACTTGGCAGGGCTGGGAGTTGAACATACACCTAACTACCTTATCACACTACAGCATTATGCAATTACAGAACATGCTACTGAGATTACTGAACACAGCACTCCCAGAAGCATACGTCTAGGTGGGCGACATAATCGCAAAGCAAAGTCGCCGATAGGGAATGTATGTGGTGTGAGCGATCTAAAAGCATTACTGTGTCCCCAGGCAGCTGGAAACATACACACACACACACACACACACACACACACACACACACACACACACACACACACACTACAGCATTATGCAGTTACAGAATGCACTACCGAGATTACTGAACACAGCACTCCCAGAGGCATACTTCTAGGTGGATGACATCATCCGCAAAGGCAAGGATGCCGATAGGGACTGTATAGAGAGTGAGCAGTCTGAAAGCATATTACTGTCCCAAGCTAGACGTAGACAAACACATGGCAGTGGTGTGATCGGGGCAACTAAATATCTACGGAGCACTACAACAACACTACATAGATACGGGATGCGCCACAGACAGTACACCCTTCAAGACAGTCAACAAGTGTGTTCAATGTAGGCATTCATCGTGACGTTGAAAATGGACATCTGTTGCCTGGATGACCACCATTGCTATACAGGATGTCAATGGCCATGCCCATACACAGAGGCACATCACCAACACAAGGTGTCACTGGGCATGCCCACACGCTTAGTATCACATGTCCATTTGGAATGTACTGTGTGTCCATCTACACAACAGCGTACTGAGAATGCTGACACACTTAGCAGTTGCAAAGGGCCGTCTTGCATGCACACGGATTCTAAACATGGAAGGGCGCAGTTTGGAATGTACTGTGTGCTCATCTACACAACGGCATACTGGGCATGCTCACACACTTAGCAGTTGCAAAGGGCCGTCTTGCATGCACATGGATTCTAAACATGGAAGGGCGCAGTTTGGAATGTACTGTGTGTTCATCTACACAACGGCGTACTGAGCATGCTCACACAGCAGTTGCAAAGGGCTGTCTTGCATGCACATGGATTCTAAACACGGAAGGGCACAGTTTGGAATGTACTGTGTGTTCATCTACACAACGGCATACTGGGCATGCTCACACACTTAGCAGTTGCAAAGGGTCGTCTTGCATGCACACGGATTCTAAACACGGAAGGGCGCAGTTTGGAATGTAATGTGTGTCCATCTACACAATGGCATACTGGGCATGCTCACACACTTAGCAGTTGCAAAGGACCATCTTGCATGCAAACAGATTCTAAACATGGAAGGGCGCAGTATAGTGTTACTGTCCCCACGTACATGAAGGCCACTCACATGTACTGACCAGTACACACTCAGGAGCCATCACAGACGTCTCAGGTGCAGATCACAGATGTGCACACCGCAGTCTACAGTGTAGCCCTCTGACATCACCATGTCGTTGGACCAGCAATACACAGCCATACATTACCACAACACCATGTGACTCATGACCAGTGGACTGTACATAGGTCTACAGCAACTGTGCAGACTACACATGTACCGACAGGGTTCCATCATGTGTTATGCATTGCAGTGGTACCACTGTACATAATCAGGTCGGCTCTACACATACCAGGGGCCCTAGGTCTTACACAGCTGTGACAGATGACTGTTGCTGTACACCAAAGAACACACATGTTTGGATATGACATACCTGTAATCGCAGTGGATATGTGCATGGACTACACAACACATATGTACATAGCATAGCTTTTGCTGTCCTCCATGCAGACAAGTGGCTACAGCAATCACACGCAAATGAAAGGTGGGTCCATGGCTGTTGAATGCTAACAGTACATGAGGTAGCAATGTTGACCGAGGGCACATTCCCTCTGTACTAGTTACCCATGACACCCATCATATCATACAACAGTCCATGTGTTATGTATGTCATCACACATGTCCACCAATTGCAATACATACAAACATGGCTATATGACAGGCATGTAGGACCAACACGCATGTACAATTTGTAGTGTGCATGCAGCTACCATGCATGTGCAGTAGCTGATGTATGTAACTCATCTGTGCCCAACTACAACATGCAGTTGCAATGCAGCCCCATCATTGACACCTGTATATGGTGACATACTGACAGTACGGTAGAATGTACATCAGGTATGGATGGATGTGTGTACATAAAGTGGTGATCCACCTGTGCAGATAGATGTTTGCCAGGGACGGCTCACAGGTGTGTCACATGCCATCTTACCATTACATGTGCAAACAGTATGCTATGTTACTATTACTTGACGGTGAAGACATAAAACCTACACAGTGGACAGGTGTTACTGACTGTAAGTCACTTGACACCTGTAACACTTACATCCTCCCATGTGCATATAGCAGCACAATTGCCGGATGTAGCGTTGGTACACATAATGCGGCCAATACTGCTGCATGTCTGTCAGACGTATCATCATTTAGCAGGTGTATCATTCACAGGACTGCCATGGGTGTTTGTTTGTGTGACCATATATGCCACATATGATGGGGAATACATCCCAATTGTTACACACCCCTGTACACTGTTGTAGAGATCTGTACATACTGCAGTGTGGAAAGCATGACATAGGCAGGGGTGGTGTGTGTATCACACACATATCAGCTATCCATATGAGAATGACATTTGTGGTCTCCACAATGTGTGTGTGTGTGTGTGTGTGTGTGTGTGTGTGTGTGTGTGTGTGTATGTATGTATGGCTGTCTGGTGCATGGAGTGAGGGTGTATGCTACCATACAGAACACACAGGATCCCTAACCCCTCATGGTGATGCAGCCTACTACCCTGTTGATGCCATCGGTCTCAGCCCTACTGGCTACCTGTACATGTTTTTTCTCTGTGTCACGTTGTGTGGGTGCACAGTACTGTGAGGTTGATGACCGCATAGGCAGGGGTCCTCACCTCAACACTATGGGGTGTGCGTTATAGTGTTGTTGACCCTGTGAGTATGGGCATGTTCCTGTAATGTGACAGGGTATTACTGCTACACAGTGAGGCCTCATGCTATCAAGTGGCCTCTAACGTTATCATTGGCTGGACCGCTGTGTACAATCCCTGCACCATGTCAACATACCTGTGATGTGACCTGGTATGGATGTCATGTCTCTAGCCACTGTAGCCCATTAAACTGCCCACATGCTTCTGGATCAGTATATGTGTGGGCATCTGTGGTATGTTAGCCTTTCCAACAGTCATTTTGAGGCTACGTATAGCATACTGATATTGCCATACATGCCTGTGAGTAGTCCACAGTTACACATGGGAGACTGCAAACACTGCTACCTCTAGGTACATGCAAGTAGACCATAATGAGGGAACCAGGGCATCATTACCAACATGCTGTTACTGTTGTTACTAAGACAAATACTGTGAACATATAACAATGCATGCTAAACCTGTGCTTCATGGTTTGTTTAGTGCATGTCAACAGTACACAACTAATGCAATATACGCTTCTCTCACTATTCTTACACAAGTAGTGTAATATACACTTCTCTCACTATTCTTACACAACTAATATAATATACACTTCTCTCACTATTCTGTTCACCCTGTGCATCAGACCATTTGAGCATGTCCCTGCACCAATGGTGTGGATGACAGGGATGCGGCACAGGCTTCATCATATGCACAGGGTGATAATGTTTGCCAGGGGCATAGGCTGCACCAATGGATGACATCATGTGTGTGGGTAAGGGCCGGTGATATGATTGGACATGTCTGTTCAGTATGCATGTGGGTGTTGTGGTGCCCTACAGATGTGTTTGCTGTGTGTGTGTGTATGTGTGCACACAGTTCTGCCTTTTGTGAGGCCTACACATGGGTATTATTGACAGCTCCAGATTGTACAGACCAGGTTGTACAGCTCACTGTGTCCGGCCATGGCCACATGACCTGTGCCTGCCAGGGGTTGCACGGGCACTACCAGGCAGAGGTACAGATTGGCTACTGTCGGATGACACATGTCCACTGGAACCGTGTCCCCACTGGGAACATCCAGGGCCACATCCACATGGCCTGCTGTGTCCTGGTGTGGACAGCACAGCACCAGCTGCACTGCTACTGCTACTGGCACTATGGGAGCGGGCATGTGAGGTGGCATGCTCATGTTGACCTGCACTAGGTGGTGTAGCTGGCTGACTTCCACGTGGCCTATGCCTCACTCCTACCAGATGTTCCAGCACAGACAGCTCACACTTGCGGATTGCCATGCCATGGTCAAGGATTCCGACCATGTCACCCAATCGCCTGTCCAGAACATCAGCAATCTGCTGTTGAGCATTTACCAATGCCTGGATGTTGTCGTTTAGGGTATGGATAGCAGCCCTCTGCAGCCTCTGTCCTTCTCTGTTCTGCCGTTCAGCAAGTGCCTGTGCCACCATTATAGCCTGGAACATGCGTCTGGTGATACCAGCTGCTGCGCTTTGTCCTGCAGGTGCATGTCTGCCAGAGGTCCTCCTACGAGCAGCACAGGCCACATGCCTGTGTGGCACATCTGCAGTCATTACACTGACACCATGGTGTGGAGACACACCTTCTGTAGCCACCACACATTCCTGTTCCACGCTAACAGATGCTGACTGTCCTTCCTCTATGGCCACTGGTGATACGGCATGTGTTGGCAGCAGAACTGTGTGCGGGGAAGAGGGGGACATAGCTGGGATGGCAAACATTGGCACAGATTCAGCCCCTGACAACCCTGCCTGTACCTCATGCATATGTTCATCACTGCTAGTATCTGTGGAGACACTAACATCAGATGGACCGCAGGAGGGTAACACACCTACATCACCTGTGAATGCAAAGAAAGACTCTAAATTACAATAGCAACACACTCTCACACAGACACACACATTCACACAGACACACACAGTCACACAGACACACACAGTCACACGCACACACAGTGACACACACACACACACACACACACACACACACACACACACACAGTGACACACACACACACAGTGACACACACACACAGTGACACACACACACAGTGACACACACAGACACACACAGACACACCATGCATGTGATTTGACAGACGGCATGCAGCATGCATGTGATACAGCAGACGGCATGCAGCTCAGACATTAATAGTGTTAGTTAGCATACACACAGATACACACAGACACGCAGACACACACAGCCACACACAGACACACCATGCATGTGATTTGACTGACGGCATGCAGCATGCATGTAATACAGCAGACGGCATGCAGCTCAGACATTAATAGTGTTAGTTAGCATACACACAGACACACACACAGACACACCATGCATGTGATTTGACAGACGACATGCAGCATGCATGTGATACAGCAGACAGCATGCAGCTCAGACATTAATAGTGTTAGTTAGCATACCTCCCTAGGGTGCACACTACAGCAAGCAGGTGTCATATCAGTAGCCATGCAGTTCACACAATCATGGTAGTATGCATGCATCCTCGTGATACACCATGTGGACCAGAACAGGATAACAGTACACATGGCTGACGTGACCTTGACATGTAATCTGCTGACGTGTGCATTAACATGCATACATGTCTGACACAATGGTGTCCTGACACATGTACAGCATTGTAATGGGCATCACATTGCAATGTTGTCTGTATGCCCTACAGATATAATGCATGTTTAGCAAATATGTATGAGCATGGAAGGGTAGTGTGAGCCGTCTACATTGCTATACAGTGTGAAGTACAGACACTGTGCCATTGCATGGCATTATGAGGCATCTATATTGCTATACAGTGCATAATATGTACACATTGCATAGCCATAACTGCATGCATACCCATGACATAACTGTGGATTGTGACCCACGATACTGAGGTGTATACACACCAAACCATGCTGTGTCATGTGACAGGTCACTGTAGGACCTACAGATGGCACCCTTGCACAACTACTACAGAGTCTTAGCTGCCTGGCAACCATGTCCGCACATAGCAGACTTGTCAATTCACCATGTCCCACATGACATTGATGTACCACACACACGAGGTACACAGCTAACGATGATGTCCTACAGCAGCAAGGGAAATGTACAGTATCTGTGGCCTGATGTGGTGTCAATGACTGTGGAAGCTGTACAGGTGACTACTGTCATGCTATGACACAGTCGTGATGTTCAACACATCTTATATGGTAGACTTCAGTGACACCTCCACTAGCTGTGCACAGGCTTTTAGGATGTCCAGTGTACCACATCAACTGTATAATCAGTCAACTAAGGCTATAATTGGACCATGTGTGGACAATGTGCAACAGGGTGTATACACACCACATCTACTGTGTGGCTACGTGTCTCTGGCCATCCCTCATGGCCATGTGTGCACGTGTTGGCCAAATGTGTGTGATGGCCATCTATCTCACATGTCTGTGTTGTCACATATGACATACACCCATAGATGTCAGATATGTCACCATCCACAGGGCTATGCAGACAACGGGTTGTATGTTTAGTATGTGGGGTATGGGTTCTGGGATAGTGTGACAATATTGCAGCCAGAACACTACATGTCTGGGACATGTCAGATGGCACATCACAATGTGTGCACCCATTGCAGGGGCATATAACACAACGGTGACTCCTGTGGGCTGCCCATATCACAGCTCACTGTGTGGTACTGTTTGCGTACCACACGTGTTGTTCCAATGTATAGTACATATGTCCACACATGTAGCAATGACAAATACTGTGGTTTCATGTCGGTGTATCATTTCATTTTTATATATTGCACATGGGTAGCCAGTGTGAATGATGAGTGATGCGACCTGTATATCATGACTGGACCGAACATCAAGTGTACAAGTGTTAACTGGCCACATGGCGAATAGATCTATGCTTTAACATGCCTGATACTGATGACAGTCTCACCTGCAATGGACTGATGTCTGTGCGGCATGCCAGAGGTACCTGTATAGGGGTGACACAGCAGTTTGAACATTATCCATGACTGTATGACAGCCACAGGGTGCACTGTGCATGTTAACACATTCGCCTGTACAATAGCATATAGTATGCACATGTGTGCATACACAGGGTAGCATACTGTAGTATGCAACATGTGTGTCAACATACCTTGCATATGATGTTACATTACATAATGTACAGTGACACATGCAACTAAATGGGATATAATAGTCATATGTGCAGTACTGACTTACCAGGCAACTCCAGGCTCATTGGTTGTGTCTCTCTCAAGGTATGTTAATGCTTCTGCAGATGTAATTGATTGACTGGATGTTTGTGCTGTAATTACAGTCTATATTGCTATAGTTTTGTGTGTGAGGGATGTAGGTGGGTGTACGTAGCATATACAGGTTTGTGGGGCTTGCATTTCTACATATTCCATATATATGTGTGTGGGCTCCTTCCCTAATTAAAGAGCTATCTGTTAGTAGACTTTTGTTACGGGCATATACATTGGGCCATTGTTAATTGGTTTCTATATAGTATGCAGGTGAGGTTGATACTTCCATACCTCTGGAATTACAGCAATATGTAAAGGAATGCTACTAAATGACAGCTATTCTGTGTATTTATGTCCCAGATATTTGCAGTCATTGCAGTTATGTTGGTAACTGAACCTCCTTGGCATGGGTTGCCACCTTTTCAAATGGCCATTGTGGGACACTTGCAGGACACACATCGGTGTTTACAGGCCGACACATACCCATGGTCAGTACACAGGATAGCACATACTTTTATCCTTAATACATACTTATTGTTGTAGGACTTTGGCTACTTATCATATTGCATGTAACATTTACGTTTCTTACATACAGACATACTATTTAATGCAACTATTACATAATATATGGGACATAATAATGTCCTACAATCTCGGACAGTTGCCTTTTGTAATGTTTTATGTCAGGGTACAACTGCCCAGGGAGGGGCTGTCCCTCCTAATGTGGGACAGGTGGTAACCGTATGCCTATGGCTAGCTATAACCACACCTACCGTAATGATCTACCTCCGAGTTGGCACTAACAGGCACACGATGCAGACACACACACACATTACAGTCACACGGCAACACACACAGCACCCACAACACACACATACACAGACTACGGCAATCACAAACACAGTTGAACATAGTACCTATGTGGACCGCAACACCGGCAGTGGTAACTAAATGTCCCTTCATATCGTGATAATATTACTTGCTGTCCTAGTGTTCTGGTACTGTGTTCTTTCGGTCTTTCAGCCTCTTGGTTACGCGTGTCAGTATGTGACACATTCCATAGTTGGCGGTATCATATTTATTTGTACCTCCAAGGTTTTATGAATGTCGTTGACCTATCTATATATTTGCAGATATCGGTGAATCCGTATATATCAACATATATCTCTCTATCACCCTTTCTATCTGTATTATACATATATATATATATATATATATATATATATATATATATATATATATATATATATATATATATATATATATATATATATATATATATATATATATATCTGACAAAGAAAGTGACAGGCAAAATACACCTTTCATTGTGTACTTGTCGGTGTATACTGTTTCCTGGACTCTGCACATTTGTGTCTGAACCTGTCACGTTACACACCTGTCGTAGGTGCATCTTGGCTACCATAGTGTTAGGTGATTGTATACATGATCGCGTGTTCTACTCCTGGCAGTGGTTGTTTTACCCTTCAGAGCAGGCGCTATTAGTACAGGGGTGAATAACGCTGGTTTTACCTGTTCTGGACATCATTGACCGTGATCTGTGCGATATTCAGGGAAGCTTAGCCCTGTTTCTTGCATATCCGTATAGTCATATTTAAACAACGCTTACCAGCACTGGGCAACGCATATTCCCGCTAACGTGTGCTAAACATGATCTGATGACCTGCATCCGACATGCATTATTTGTGCCTTCGGGATTACGTTACATCCCTTGCAGGACGTGGGACCGGGAACATGCACGACGGTCAATGCATTTACCACTTGGCCATCTGGGATTTGTACACGTGTTATGACATTTTGTATGTGGAGTATACTACGACTGTTACTCCATACTGCACTCACATGGGTAACTCATTTAGTTTACATATGGATGAGTCCAATTAATGGTATGTCCATGTGATGTTTACTGGATGTGCTCCAGCATTGGGTATGTATATCACAGTGAGCCACACACGATAATGTGCTACACCTTCAAACGACCGTAGGTGGAGCATGCTGGGGTGACGAATACCTGTCATTGATACACCCCATACCTTGACACAACATCCATGATTACATTATTGCCTCTGCTCCACTGAGTGACAGTTGGTTACTCAATGTTGTGGCGACAGCAGACACTGTTTGCCTTGTTTTGTGTATGACCTCTGACAATCGGCCGTGTACCTACCGATGTACCTAGGAACCTATACACACAGCACCAACATATGCTGATAAGTGCATGTACTGTTCAGGTGTTGACATTCCTTGTTCCAATAGCTGTTGTGTGTACAATGTTTGAGGGCTGCCTATGTAGGATTCACACAGTAGGCCACCTATACATTACAATTTACAGGTGGTCGTGTGTGTGTGCCATCCATTTTACTGTGTGTGCAGGTGGAGAGGTGTGTCAGTCTGTAGGGGCCTACACTGTCAGAGTATGTGCTATATGTTTCCTCTTTGCCAAGGTGTAGGCATATTGGGGCATGCCTCCATCTGCCTACTGGGGCTGGCACAGGGTGTTCTTGGTCTGAATCCCTCTGTGCCTGTGATGGCCTTGGCAATTACGGTGGGCTATGAGGGCCTTCACCATTTTGTCCCTGCTGCGGCTGTTTCTGCAGGATCATATTATGTAGCATGGCACATACTATGAAGATGTAGGCACACGTGCCTGGAGAGTACTGCAAGGCTCCACCAGATGTGTCCAAGCAACGGAACCATGATTTTGGCATCCCAAACACATGCTCTGTGATGATTCTGGTTTGTGCATGTGCCTCATTATGGCGTTCTTGCATGGGTGCGTGTGCATTTCTGATGGGAGTCATCATCCATGGATCCAGTGCATAGCCAGCATCCACCACAAGGTGGCCATGTGGGATGTCCCCCCTGACAAATACCTGATACAGCTGTGAGGCATGCCAGATATGGGAGTCATGGTAGCTTCCAGGGTTGCCAGCACACACATCCATGATAATGCCCTGGGCATTGCACACGACCTGGCAGTTGATGGAGTGGAATCCCTTGCGGTTTATGTAGCGCTTACCATGCTCACCGGGTGGTGACTTGATATGTATGTGTGTGCAGTCTATCACACCCAGTACCTCTGGGTAGTGTGCCACATGGTTGAAGTGACGCATATTGCTGGCCAACTCCTCCTGAGTTCGGGGGAAGTATATATGCTCATTGGCATGTGGTAACATGGCATCCAGGAACTGGTGTAGTACCCTGGATGCTGATGCCTGTGAGATCCCCATTATATCTCCAGTTGGCCTTTGAAAGGTACCTGTGGCTAGTATTCGCAATCTTACACATACCTTCGTGTCCACTGGGATGGGTTCCCCTCTGTTGTTTCTGGTTCTCAGGCGTGGCCGGCACAGCTCAACTATTTGCTGTAAGATGTCCCTGTCCACCCTGTAACGCTCTACTATCTCCAGATCATGTAGCCCCTGGTAGGTTACCCTTGGTCTGAACACTCTTCTCCTCCTCCGGGGCCTGCGGTGGTTGTCAGCATCATCCTCCACAACACCGTCAGTCTCTAACACATGGTGATGAATTACAGCTATGGCAGCTCCCAACATGTACATTCTAAAAGTTCCCCGTGTGTTTACACCTATGGTGCAGTGTTTGGGAATACACAGGTATGTGTGGGGTGCTTTCACACTTTATACTATTGTGCTGTGAACAGCGATGATGTCATAGGGTGGGTATGTATGATTGTAGCTACAGGATATCTTATGTGTTTTACTACAGGAACTACTATTGTGGTGCCCTTGGTGTTGAATTACATTTGGCTGCCGTGGATTCCCTCTTGCCCTTCCCTTTACATTTCTTCATGTTTCACCTACCATTTTCTGGCATGCATCCAGCAGCCTGCTTTCATTTGTACTTTCCTAGACCTGGCTTATCTTGCGTAATGTGTTCTATTGCCGGTCTACTGTAGGTTTGCTTTGCTCTGCTATGACAGTTTTCCTTTCTTTGCAATCTGATGCCTCCCCTATCCTGTTTTGCAGGTTTCTGCGAGTAGACTTGTCAGCTGCTGTCGATTGCCCGCTGTGAGTTAATAGGTGTTAATTGCTCAGTTGTACTCCAATTACCCTACTGCGGCATTTCCTTCTTTTCTTCCCCTGACCTTCCTGTTTGTGCTATGGTTCATGGCGCGTGCATCCACTTGCCGGGTTTCGGGCACGTTCATCCCCGTACACATGCACTTTCAGGCACCATATGTGCTCTCAGCTAAACGATTCTATACCTACCTCCCCACCCCTGTCCTGCAGCTTTGCTTAGCAACGGCCAGGCCAGATTTGCATTGCTCCAATGTGCTTACAGCTATGGTGGCACACCCCACTGCTGATGTCATGTATACCTCTGAGCCACTCCTCAGTGTTATAGTGCTGCGCCGTATGGTACATCTTTAATCTGGCGGGACGTTTGCGATTCAGTATTACCTGCCTCATTTGCATGGCATTGACTACTAATTCATGGTTACCACGCTGAACACTGTCACAGACCCTTAGCAACCCTTGCAGCTTGGTTGTGGTGTACCATGCATACCATTACGTATTATGGTGAAATCCTGATTTGTATTACATTGCGATTTTATGACATTTCTATATATTTTCTTTGTGTTCCAGTTTGTGCACACATGCCCTGCGGTTGTACTTTGCGTTACTGTGGACATGACATTAAATGTTGTTTTGTAGGTGTTGTGCATCTTTTCTTATGCCATTGGCTGTGTATTTGGCCACTGGCATATGTTAACTTTGTAATACATGAGTCTGGTCCGCTTCCATAGCTCCGATGTTCTGTTTGGGAAAATGTAAACTGTGTTTTTTGGTTTACATTTCCGTGGGCTTATGCTACGCCTGCACCACTTCATGAATCGCTATGTACCTTCATTTACATGGTGCGGCACTGCTCATGGGGTGATTAGCATACCTAAGCCGAGGGCTGTGCAGTTCTAGTGTACGCTGGTAGTGCACGTGGAATTGGATCGTACCTGAATCGCTCGATGGCCATATTTGGCATTATACCGCCTACGGTACACCTGCGCCTGGCGCAAGCTTCATGAATCCCGGGCATCATCTTGGTACAGAGTGTACCAAGCTATCTTTTCCTTTAAAAATTGACTTTGAAAGAGGTATGTCTGCTCCCAATATGCCATAATGGCATTAGCAAAGCTGCCGCCACATGGGGAGCCCATGGCAGCACCTGTTTTTTGAAGGAAATATTCCCCATTAAACATAAAAAAAACTATTGTTTAAGACTATTTCCAATAATGCAATAATTAGGTCAATACTATGACCTTCCACCTTTGAGCAGCAAAAAATCCCATACCCATTCAAGACCTAGGTCTTGGGGAATGACTGTATCTTTAATGTTAACAGTTAGGAAATTATAGGTTTGATCAAATGGTAGATTATTCAGGCCTTCCAGAAAGGACCAAGAATCTTGACAAATTTGAGACTGACTTTTAAAATCACCTTAAGCCTAGAATCAATTCACTTGGCACAAGCATAAGTCATGGATTTGCATCCATCAATAATTGGACGGAAAGGTGGAGCTATAAGGTTTTTATGAATTTTAGGTGTGCCAAAGATTACTGGAATAAGTGGGGCTGGAATAGTTAAATAATGATATGTATCTGTTGTAATACCGGTGTCAATGAATAGGTCATTCAAAGATGGCCTGACCCGCTGATATGCCTGGTTAAGTTCATTAACCGAAACCTTTATATAATTATTACTCTTTAACATAGATTCCATTCTTTTAACATACTCCAATTCATTCATAGAAATAACCCCTCCACCTTTGTCAGTATGCATTACATGGATTTTTTGCATTTTCAAAAAAGCAATGAACTATTTTTCTGCTTTTGTTATATTATACCCTTCAGCAGAAGCATTGATTGAATTATTTAGTCAAGCTCTGAAATGTATAAATATCACGAGAGATAAATAATCTCTCAACTAAGCTTTGCGGTACAAGTGAAGCTCGACTCGAACAAGTAAGATATGAATTTTAATCACACTCCAAGCTCATAAAAAACGGTCAAGCGCTTTCATCTGTATATTACAGACTTCTTCAGAACCATTATACTAACAGCTCATAACAAATTTAAAAACTTTTTGGCGCCATTTTATTCAAGCGCTATACCTCTAAACAAAATTTAAAGTGCTACTGCAGTAGTATAAAAACAAATATCATCCTAACACATTTATATATACAACTACAATAAATACACTTATAATCAACATACAAATACTATATTAAAATATAAAGCTTAAAACATCAATTTATCTAACGATATCATTGTACTATAATAACTCTAAAAAAGGTTTTATAGAAATAAAATCATTTATGCCAGGAAATTTTGTTGCATTAGTTAACATTTGCCACTGACTTTCTTTCCTACCTAAATAGGCTTTATAATTGCCACCACATTGTGATATATTTATATAATCTATGATACCAAATATAAAATTATGTATATCACCTTTATCCATTATATGTCTGGACAATGCATTTTTGGTATCTTTCACCTTGATCTTATACCTACGTTCATATATACGTTTTCTAAACTGTCTTTCTGTTTTCCCTATATAGAAAGCAGTGCATACTGTACATTTAGCGAGATAGACTATATTCCTACTATTGCAGTTTCCCTTTTTAAACTTTATATAAGTACTGTTAACATCATTTAATCTGCATCCAATTGCTTCATTTATAACAGAACACTGTTTACACGTTCCACATTTCTTAGTGTGTGTATTTTTACACATTTTTTGAGAGTTCAATCCATTCAATAAATATTTTATATTTCTACCCATTTTATATACAATACAAGGTTTTTCTCCTACTACATATTTAGCTTCTTCATCTCCTACTAATTTATTCCAATATTTTTCCAAGATTTCTCTGATATAATTAACATAAGGTGAAATTAATAAAGTACAAAGTATATTAATTGATACTGGCAATTATGATATTATTTCACAAAATGAAATTAATATAGGATATCGTAAAATAGACTTAGCACTGGACGAGTATTTGATGGACAATAGAATTACTCAGGATACACACAAATTTATAAAAGTAGAATTTCCAGTATTAGCTACAATAGTTGGCATCCCGAAAATACACAAAGATATTGCTAACCCCCCATTTAGACCTATTATTTCAGGAAGTAGATCTAAGACATTCAATATAGGGGTAGTTATAGATAGGTGGGTTAAGCACATTTATGACAATACATCACACTTAGTTAAAGATTCCTGGATGTTCCTATCCCAATTAACACATAATAGATGGAAAAAGAGCTTAATATTTATAACCATTGATGTTATAGATCTTTTTTCTTCCATACCTAGAAATGAAGGATTGGATTATTTTTGTGATAGTTTAAGAAAATATTCAAATTTAAGTTGGGATCGTATTAATTTAATCACAGATATGATGGGTTTAGTGCTGGAGCATAACTATATATATTTTGAAGGTGAGTTTTATAAACAGACACGGGGAGTTGCCATGGGTGCCTCGTGTGCACCAATTTTCGCCAATTTAGTTATGCTTCAATGGGAAATTAAGTATCTCTTTACTAGTATGTATTACAAATACGTTGTATATTATACAAGATTTCTGGACGATATGTTTCTGCTTTGGGATGGACCTATAGAACTTATAGAAAAGTTCGTAGATTATCTAAACACGACAAGTACTTTTCTGAAATTTACATATAATACCAATACAGAAGGTATAGCATATTTGGATACATACATTAAACATGCTGATACAGGTTTTCAATCTGAATTATATAGAAAGGAAACATTCTCTAATGGTTATCTTGATTATACAAGTAACCATCCTAAACATATCTTAAGAAATATTTTTAAGGGACAATGTATAAGGGTAGCAAGGATGACGTCTGATTATGACACAATGGTTAGAGAAATTAATAATATAAGAAATATGTTCCTTAATAGGGGCTACCCCTTAACATTATTAAATGATATATCGACATATGTTGTTACTGAGTGGGGTAATAAGTATACCCCCATTTTAGGTATTCATAAACAGGCGACGAGCCCAGGATCTCCCGAATCTTCAAAGAATCCACAATGTGATGAAAAATCAATTTGGGGAAATAATCCACAAATACTGTTCAGCAAGTTCTATGTTAACGAATTTTATTATAAAACGTTTTCGCTTCAGTAACAACGGAAGCTTCATCAGACAAGAAAAGAAAAGCACACCAGTTGCAATCAATTTAAAACCTATGCTAAGTGAATGATGTCATTTCCTTAGCACAACACTTCAATTTAAAGTAATATGCACATTCTTATATTTCACATGAGCATCTATATAAAATCATAAAATGTGCTAAACAGTCACCCTGACAAATTGTAAGTTTACATATACAAACATGAAAGCTAGCCACTCTCTAGAATGCAAAATTAGAGTGGTAGTTAAAAGGCAATTTATCCAGCAACGTAACATTTTAAAAGTGTAAAAAATATAAGAAAGGATAACCCTATAACACTTTTTGCACATATTTTACTGTTCCATAACAGCAGATTTCTTTACCTTAACCCCATAAAAGAAAATAGACCCCTACAAGGATATAATTTTCAAGAGATATAGAAAAACACTACCTTAGATAACTTCTATATTTTAAAACAGCTAAGATGTTGCATGCGTCATTCAATCCAGGAAAAGAAAAGGCATCCAATAAAAGTTGCCATTCAAGCTCTCTAATTTCGAGTAAGAGAGATTGTGGCCCACCCCTGATGCCCACATTTACACAATCTATGCCCATGAACTGAAAACTATGCCCTACATGATTTAAGATGTGTTTAGAAAGGGCATTGTCGCCCTTTTTATTTTTAATGGCATAATTATGTTGGTAAATGCGGTCCCGTAATCTACGGTCCGTCTTCCCAACATAATATGCAGGGCAACAGTTACAAAGAGCTAGGTAAACCACTGATTTGGTATTACAAGTGATCTTGTGTTTAATGGTATATTTATCCCCGTTAACAACAAAAGAACTCCCAACTTTTAAAAGTTTACACCAATTACAGGTGCCACAAATAAAAGTGCCATTTTGTCTAGATAGAAAAGGAGAAAAGGATGGTTCTCTTGATTGTAAGAGTTCCTTTAGATTGTTGCCTCTCTTAAACACAAAGGAGGGTTGTAGTCCCAAAATCTCGATTAACTGAGTATTATTTAGAATAAAATACCAGTTTTTCTTAATAATCGAACAAATGGCATTGACATGCCTATTATATGTAATGACAAAGCTGGACTTGAAATCACAACGAACTACCTTTTGAGTTGGAATTGGTTCATCTAGGTCGGGTTGGTCCGTTAAGGGGATCAAAGATGATATACGACCCGTTGATTCAGAAATACTTGTCGTAGTAATGTCTACATTTCGTTGAAGGAGAAGAGGTTTATAAAACCCATTTTCTCTCTTCAAGGAAACCTCATCGATTATACCGTCAATAAACTCCATAGGGTACCCCCTATTCAAAAACATGGCCTTAAGAGTTGAACACTCAAGATCAAAAGCCTCAGGGGTATTACACATACGGACAGCTCGAACAAGTTGACCTTTAACAATTGACTTCCTCTGTTTCCAAGGATGGTTACTATCAAAATGGAGGAAGGCATTACAATAAGTCTATTGACAACATCCCCTTTGACTCGTCCCACAATTTTTTAACAATAGATGTAGTGGATTTATATACATCTATCCCACACCAAGAGGCTATTGAATGGGTTGAGTTAATGCTGTCAAATTTAAAGGCCCCTAATGATGAGATTGCAGTGGTCACATTACTTCTGGACATTATTTTGTCCTCAAACTTTTTCATTTTCAATAACTGCCATTATTTACAGAAAAGAGGTATTGCCATGGGCTCCCCCTGTGGAGGGAGCGTGGCAAACTTAGTAGTTGCATATTGGGAGAACACTTACCTCTTGAATAACACTACGTACAAAGAGTCAATAAGATTCTACACTCGATTCTTGGATGATGTATTCATCCTTTTTCATGGAGGCGAAGAAACTGCCATCAATTTAATTGAGTACATGAATGAATCATCTACTTTTTTAAAATTCACACATAAATTCTCAACCAGGGAAATAGACTACCTTGATGTTAAATTGGTCAAAGATCTCGATAACCATCAGTACTTATCAAGCATTTTTAGGAAACCTACTTATTGTAATGCCTTCCTCCATTTTGATAGTAACCATCCTTGGAAACAGAGGAAGTCAATTGTTAAAGGTCAACTTGTTCGAGCTGTCCGTATGTGTAATACCCCTGAGGCTTTTGATCTAGAGTGTTCAACCCTTAAGGCCATGTTTTTGAATAGGGGGTACCCTATGGAGTTTATTGACGGTATAATCGATGAGGTTTCCTTGAAGAGAGAAAATGGGTTTTATAAACCTCTTCTCCTTCAATGAAATGTAGACATTACTACGACAAGTATTTCTGAATCAACGGGTCGTATACCATCTTTGATCCCCTTAATGGACCAATCCGACCTAGATGAATCAACTCCAACACAAAAGGTAGTTTGTTGTGATTTCAAGTCCAGCTTTGTCATTACATATAATAGGCATGTCAATGCCATTTGTTCGATTATTAAGAAAAACTGGTATTTTATTCTAAATAATACTCAGTTAATCGAGATTTTGGGACTACAACCCTCCTTTGTGTTTAAGAGAGGCAACAATCTAAAGGAACTCTTACAATCAAGAGAACCATCCTTTTCTCCTTTTCTATCTAGACAAAATGGCACTTTTATTTGTGGCACCTGTAATTGGTGTAAACTTTTAAAAGTTGGGAGTTCTTTTGTTGTTAACGGGGATAAATATACCATTAAACACAAGATCACTTGTAATACCAAATCAGTGGTTTACCTAGCTCTTTGTAACTGTTGCCCTGCATATTATGTTGGGAAGACGGACCGTAGATTACGGGACCGCATTTACCAACATAATTATGCCATTAAAAATAAAAAGGGCGACAATGCCCTTTCTAAACACATCTTAAATCATGTAGGGCATAGTTTTCAGTTTATGGGCATAGATTGTGTAAATGTGGGCATCAGGGGTGGGCCACAATCTCTCTTACTCGAAATTAGAGAGCTTGAATGGCAACTTTTATTGGATGCCTTTTCTTTTCCTGGATTGAATGATGCATGCAACATCTTAGCTGTTTTAAAATATAGAAGTTATCTAAGGTAGTGTTTTTCTATATCTCTTGAAAATTATATCCTTGTAGGGGTCTATTTTCTTTTATGGGGTTAAGGTAAAGAAATCTGCTGTTGTGGAGCAGTAAATATGTGTAAAAAGTGTTATAGGGTTATTTATTTTTTCTTATATTTTTTACACTTTTAAAATGTTATGTTGTTGGATAAATTGCCTTGGAACTACCACTCTAATTTTGCATTCTAGAGAGTGGCTAGCTTTCATGTTTGTATATGTAAACTTACAATTTGTCAGGGTGACTGTTTAGCACATTTTATGATTTTATATAGATGCTCATGTGAAATATAAGAATGTGCATATTACTTTAAATTGAAGTGTTGTGCTAAGGAAATGACATCATTCACTTAGCATAGGTTTTAAATTGATTGCAACTGGTGTGCTTTTCTTTTCTTGTCTGATGAAGCTTCCGTTGTTACTGAAGCGAAAACGTTTTATAATAAAATTCGTTAACATAGAACTTGCTGAACAGTATTTGTGGATTATTTCCCCAAATTGATTTTTCATCACATTGTGGATTCTTTGAAGATTCGGGAGATCCTGGGCTCGTCGCCTGTTTATGTTTGCCTAGTCTGTTTATTTTACGTTTTTTACCATTTTAGGTATTGGTATAGAAAAAATTATTAGGAAGAATAAAGGTAATGATGAATTTCATAGAGTATGTGTATTGACTTATACACCTTATGTTAATTATATCAGAGAAATCTTGGAAAAATATTGGAATAAATTAGTAGGAGATAAAGAAGCTAAATATGTAGTAGGAGAAAAACCTTGTATTGTATATAAAATGGATAGAAATATAAAACATTTATTGAATGGATTGAACTCTCAAAAAATGTGTAAAAATACACACACTAAGAAATGTGGAACGTGTAAACAGTGTTCTGTTATAAATGAAGCAATTGGATGAAGATTAAATGATGTTAACAGTACTTATATAAAGTTTAAAAAGGGAAACTGCAATAGTAGGAATATAGTCTATCTCGCTAAATGTACAGTATGCACTGCTTTCTATATAGGGAAAACAGAAAGACAGTTTAGAAAACGTATATATGAACATAGGTATAAGATCAAGGTGAAAGATACCAAAAATGCATTGTCCAGACATATAATGGACAAAGGTGATATACATAATTTTATATTTGGTATCATAGATTATATAAATATATCACAATGTGGTGGCAATTATAAAGCCTATTTAGGTAGGAAAGAAAGTCAGTGGCAAATGTTAACTAATGCAACAAAATTTCCTGGCATAAATGATTTTATTTCTATAAAACCTTTTTTAGAGTTATTATAGTGCAATGATATCGTTAGATAAATTGATGTTTTAAGCTTTATATTTTAATATAGTATATGTATGTTGATTATAAGTGTATTTATTGTAGGTGTATATATAAATGTGTTAGGATGATATTTGTTTTTATAATACTGCAGTAGCACTTTAAATTTTGTTTAGAGGTATAGCGCTTGAATAAAATGGCGCCAAAAAGTTTTTAAATTTGTTATCAGCTGTTAGTATAATGGTTCTGAAGAAGTCTATAATATACAGATGAAAGCGCTTGACCGTTTTTTATGAGCTTGGAGTGTGATTAAAATTCATATCTTACTTATTCGAGTCGAGCTTCACTTGTACCGCAAAGCTTAGTTGAGAGATTATTTGTCTCTCGTGATATTTATTCAGTTATTGGTTAAGCTCTGAAATGTACTTCACATACTTTTTTCAAAAAAAGCTAGCATTCCCTATAAGGGAGGGTTAAAAATACTGGAAACCCTTTCATTAACCAACATACTGGTGTTGTTCCCAAACATCATAGTTACATTAAGTTTCCGTACAAACAACTTCAAGTCACAGATAATTTTAGCAATGTTTGCTTTAAAACTAGGTACAAAATTTAACCCTTTGGCCAAATAATTGACCATTTGCTGTGAAATAGGTGTAGCAAAGTTATAAACTTTAAAGTCACTTTGTTTGCTTGTATAGATAGTTAGGATGTCCCTATTAGCATACTGAGCTATCTCCTGTGACGATTGTTGTTCTTCCTCTGTTGCCTGGGGTTGTTGGCTGAGCGTGTTTGATAAGATTTTCTGTTGCCGGCATTGTGAAAATCCTGGTCATTTCCATTGTTGTTATGTAAATCCGACCTATTAGCATCCCCAACAGTCGCATATTGCTGATTTCCCCTGTTATCTCACTCCGTCTAACAGTTGGATAAGCGTGATCATTCTCATCTAGTTCACTAGTTGTGATGTCATCCGGGTGGGCGGGTATTTGGTTTATTATTTCCATAGGAGCAGAAAGACTATTTGAAGATTTATTTATAACATGTGGTGGACCTGGATAGGCTGTTTTATGCTCATAGTCTAGCCTATCTCTTCTTAGTTCACGTGTTTTTGTTTCCATTATTTTAATAATTAATGAGTCAATGCTTGAAAAGATCCTGCGAAAATCATATTCATATCTTACAAATTCAGGATCTATTTTAATGTCATTTTTAAGGGTCTCGAGCTGAACTTTATGTTCATTCATTTGATGATCATAATTAATAATTAATTACTCTAAAAATTCGAGACCTTGTTTATTAAACATGTCAAGCAATTGCAGATGAAAGATTGAATTTTTAATCAAGCCTGTGGGGTATCTCTATTGTCTCAACCCCTTCGGTACCAACTTTAATTTACGGCATTCTCTAAAATAAAGAATTTCAGTTTGTAACTTCTTATATTTGAGCAACTTACTATCAAAGTCTTTTAAGTTTGTTACAAAACCTCTTTGTTCCGTTAGTGCAGTTTCCACATGTTGCAAATCTGATGATCCAAATTGAGCAGGTGTCTTAATAAAGTCAGCAAGTGTTGGGATAAGCAGTCTATTTGCTGAAGAATGAGCAATATTTGCACTGTTAGAAACAGAAGTGACTTGTGGTACTGCACCCAAATGTCCGTTGTGAGTTTCAACCATTGCTGATGTTAAGGCAGGGCCACGGGCAGCATTTAACATGCCTCGCCTGAATTATTGCTTGCTCTCATAGTAGCATGAAGGGTAAGATCCTGCTCAGATATTCTCCTCGACATGTCATCAACCCTGCTGGTGAGCTGCTGATTGAGGGCTCAGTGTCTGTTATTCTAAAAGTATATTAATTCTGGTTTAAGCACTTGGGCTTTCAGGCCAGTTATTTTACATTAAGAGGGTTTTGTGGTCTGCACTCTTGTGGGAGGAGAGGCTGGACTCTGCCCTTCTGAGCTGGGAATTTCTGGTTGAAGGCTTATAGTGCATGCATATCTGAATTTCTTCTTACTGAAATTGGTACACCTTGTTTGCTGTAGCATAGACTAGATCCAGGCCTGCTGAATCTAGCTTTGTTTGTATAACTTGAGCACTAATCCAGGCATTATTTAAAGTATTCAGTTGTATTTATTACTGCTTGGTAGTAACTTGGTTAAAGTGTAGCTATCATTCTAAGTCTTTTGGATTAAGCACTTGGGCTTCAGACCAGTTGTTCTACATTAGGAAGGTTTGTGGCATGCACTGTGGTGGCAGGACAGGTAGCTTTCATCCTTCTAAGTTGGGAACTGCTGATTGAGAGCTCAGTGTCTGTTATTCTTAAAGTGTATTAGCTCTGATTTAAGCACTTGGGCTTCAGGCCAGTTATTTTACATTAAGAAGGTTCGTGGACTGCACTCTTGTGGGAGGAGAGGCTGGACTCTGCCCTTCTGAGCTGGGAATTTCTGGTTAGAGGTTTATAGTGCCTGAATATTTGAACTGTATCTTACTGAAATTGGTACACCTTGTTTGCTGTAGCATAGACTAGATCCAGGCCTGCTGAATCTAGCTTTGTTTTGTATGCTTGTTATTTCCCTGGAACGCTAATTCCACCTAAAACGCGGCTTCTCAGCGCTTCTGTGGATCCCTAGTGATATCTGCATTGCGTACTGTACTTATTTCCTTGCTTCGCTTGAAAGAAAGTTACTGTTTGTCGTTTTTGCATTTAAGTTACCTGTAACACATTGCACTTGTTACCTGGCACTTGCTCACTAAAGCAATTATAAGTCGGCACTAAAAATTAAAAGCACTACACCCTCGCTCTCCATTGGCCCTTGTTTTCAATTATAAAGGAATTCCCAATATTATTCTAGCATGTCCAAAGGTCAGTTGTCAATCTCCTCTCCGGTCCAGCTGGTGAATATGGGAATCTTGAGGCAATGTTACAACTGCCTCATGTACACAGACAACCCTCTCCTCCTCCCAACAAATTCCAACACATGTGAGAGATGCAACCATATAGCCAAACTGGAGGCTAAGCTCTCTCAACTCAGTACTGGCATAACCAGTCAGGAGGAGAAGGAAACCACACTCACTACAATTCCTGTCTCACATAGACCTACCACGACAGCAAACCAAACACATAATCACACAAAAACATACTCGGAGGCTCTAAATAAAGATCTGCCTAAGCAGCAGAGACCTCCAAAGCAGACACCCAAGCAACCGCTACCCCAAAACAAAACACGTGCAACACATATCTCACAAAGCCAGTGTGCCGAACAGTCACAGCCCTTAAGGCTAAACAACACACCTGATACACTTGTAATAGGTGACTCTATCGTCAGGCACACTGACGTCCCGCTCACCAGGCTGAACAAGGAGAAGGTCACGGTGAGCAGCCTGTCTGGCGCTAGGATCCGCCACATAACACAAGCACTCAGGTCACTCCAAGGCAAGTACAAATATGACTCAGTCATTGTCCATGCTGGTGTGAATGACCTGAGACGTACCTCCCTGGACGACATGAAAAGAGACATAGAGGAGCTCTCTGAGCATGTAGCCCAGGCTGGTATGACCCTGACCTTGAGTAGCATCTTACCCTCACCAAGAATGATGCCACAATATGAAGACAAGATGATCAATTTCAACAATTGGCTTAAGTATTGGTGTCATTCAAAGGGGATCCAATGCCTGTCAGCTTGGGATGATATGCACGACAAGCCACGATGCTTTGCTAGGGACGGCTTGCACCTGTCACCCCTGGGCTTTCGGATATTGGCAAAGGCTCTTGCTACCCCCATAGTGCCTTTTTTAGGCAAGCCTCAAAGACAAACCCACCTCCATAGGTATCACAAGGGATAAGAAACTAAGAGTAATGCTACTCAATGCTAGAAGTCTAAACCTCAAGATGCACGCACTCGAAACTCTTCTTAGCATGGAGAACATCGATATCTGTGCAGTAACAGAAACCTGGTTCAGGACTCCCGAGAGCACCCCAGCACTACCAGGTTATACCTCATACCATGCTTTTCGGCCCCAAAACTTGGACCAAACCACAAAAGGAGGGGGAGTATCGATATTCATCAAAGATACCCACACCTCTAGGTTGGTGGCAAAGCACGAAGCATCAGAGACTATCCATGTGCAACTAACAGTGGGTAAAACTGCCTTCCAGTTTATAGCCTGCTACAGACCACCCTCCCAAACCCAGGAACCCCACTCGGCCTTCCTGAGAACATTGGAAAATATGAAGGTCTCTCCAACACCATTATATTGGGCGACTTCAACTACCCAAACATAGATTGGGAGCATTACTCTAGCTCCAACACCCTTGCCCAAAGGTTCCTAGAATTCATAAACTCAAATGCTATGGAACAACTTGTTACCACTCCCACAAGAGGGGAAAACATACTGGACCTGATCATCACCAACATGGGGACTCTATGCTCCAGACCAGAAGTGTATCCTCACTGGTAAGATCAGACCATAAACTGATCTCACTGGATATTCACATCCCGACCCCACCCCCTGCCCAGAAAACCACAGTGAAAAACTTCTCTAAAGCAAATTTCACACTCCTCAAAACCGAGGTGGAATCCTTCAAAGCCCCCAGGCCTGTGGAAAATATGGCCCAGACCGCAGAATCCTTTATAAATGCATTCTATGAACACCTTCAGGAATGCATGGATCATGCAATCCCAAATAAAACCAAGACCCAATCCTCCAAAGGCAGACGACCTGTCTGGTGGACCCCAGCCATAAACAAACTATACAATAGAAGGAGGAAGCTACTACATGATAGAGCAAAATCCCAGAAAGGGAAGGCATCTCTGATCAGTATTAGCAAAAAACTAAGAGCACTCATAAAATCGTCAAAGGCCAGCTTCGAGAGAAAAATTGCACAGGACACTAAAGATAATCACAAGGCTTTCTTTAGTTATGTTAGGAACCTGGGTGGGAATTCCCAGATATGCTCAGAATTAGTCCAAAATGACAAAAAATACACTGATCCCACAGACATTGCCAACATCCTAGCTGACAGGTTCAGCGCAAACTTCTACCCCCCCCCTCCCCACCAAAAGGGCAAATATCTATCCCAGCAGAGTGCTGCCCCCCCCGACATCTCAGATGCTCAGGTGGGAGCCGCCCTCTCCAAAGCAAAAACACAGCATCAATGGGACCAGACGGTGTCCCAGGCTGCGTCCTACATGAACTCCAAGAAGAGCTAAACCCAAACATAAAACTACTGTTCAATCTCAGCCTTACTACAGGATATGTACCTAAAGAGTGGTGTACAGCAACAGTGGTCCCTCTCCACAAAGGTGGTGCCTCAACGGACCCTGGAAACTATCGCCCCATAAGCCTGACTAGCTTGGTCTGCAAAGCTATGGAAAGGATCATCATGGACCTCATAAATAAAGATATTGGGGACCTACAGACACTGGATCCTACCCAGTTTGGCTTTGTTAAGGGCAAATCCTGCCTCTTAAACCTGGTTGACTTCTTTGAAACAGTCACCAAGGCCATTGACGAAGGGAAGGTGGTCCACACAGCCTATCAGGACCTCGCAAAAGCCTTCGATACAATACCCCACTCAGGCTTTATAGATAAGCTCACCAGCTTAAATATAAATCCCTATGTCACTAGATGGGTTGCAAACTGGCTCAAGGACAGAACCCACATGGTTAGAATTGCTGGAGCCATGTCAGACTCCAAACCAGTTACAAGTGGCATCCCACAAGGCTCAGTCCTGGGACCTCTCTTGTTTGGTATATATTTCTCGGAGGTACAGGCCAACATGGAAGGACTGTGGTTGACCAAGTTCGCAGATGACTGCAAACTGGGTGCCATAATCGACTCTACAGCTGACACAAGCATCCTCCAAAAGGGCCTCATAGAAACAGACAACTGGTGCCAGAGTCATGGCCTCAAGCTAAACGCCAAAAAGTGTATAGTCATCCCCTTTGGCAAAAACAAAGTGCCCACAAATTACCACATAGGTGGTAATCCATTAAGTACAGAAGAAGTCATTAGGGACCTGGGGACCCAAGTTGATAGCAATCTCTCATTTGACAACCACGTGGCCAAAGTGGTTAGAAAAACATTTTATATAGCCCACCTAATCATGAAGGGATTCACATCTAGATTAGGGGAGGTCATCGTGCCTCTTTACTCATCCCTCATCAGGCCCATAATCGAGTACAATGCCCCTTTGGGATGTACCTTACCAAACACCTGCAGCAACTGGAAAGACCCCAAAAGTACCTCACCAAGAGGATCAAAGGGCTCAAACAGATGCCATATGCTGCCCGGTTAAAGAAACTCCAGCTCTACTCAGTGGCATACCGCCTGCTCAGAGGTGACCTGTGCCTGACGTATAAGGCCATGTCCAACCCGGAATTAAGAGACATGCTGCACCTCAAAAAATCCAAATCCCATCGAGCTACACGCTCGAGAGACTTGAACCTCAGCACTGAAATAAATAGGACATGCTGGAGGGACAGATTCATAACCCAGAGGCTCCCTTCACTATGGAATAAAATCCCAGTCCAGGTTAGGCAGAGTCCCTCATTGACTCTCTTCAAGAGGAATCTTGATGAGTGGATGGGAGATCATAGGTTTACCCCAGGTATCACTTCTGTGTCACTGTTAGACAGAGGCACAGTATACTAACCTCGAAAAAGGGCATAGCAAAATTAATTTAAAATGGGTGGCGAAAGCCAAACATACTCTGGCTAGGCTTATAAATGCCCTAGGGCAGATAGCCTAGTATGAACCTATGAACCTATGAATAAGAGACCCCATGGCATTTGCCGCAAGTGAAGATCCTCCAAGCCCACTAGTATTTTGTTCTTGCAAAAACAGAGACTGGGAGTGTGGACTGTTGCCATTCACCATCTTCCCGACACAAACTAGTAAAACAACAGAACCAAAAACTTGTAAACACCAAACAAATGGCAATACTGGTAAAATACACACAAGTTTATTATTGGTTAGCGCTTTCATACAGGCAAATTCGTGTACTTCATCAGACATCTTTCTCCCAGAATGCATTCATTTTAAAAGCATATTAATTAAGTTAAATGAATTAATTAGATGGACCAAGTTAATTAATAATTAAAAAAATATTCCAAAGTAAATTACTGTAAGAACCTATTAAATAAAAAAATATATGTAATGTTAAATACTCAATATCCATTATATAAGTATAAATAATTAATAATACAAAATATAAACTATAAAGACCAAGTCTATTACATATATACACATTATAAAAAAAAAATGAGCAAACCTTGAAGATGTGACTGATGAATCCCTGGAGCATTGTTGAAGAATAGGTGAATGGAGTCAAGGACTAACTGGAATTGTAGCGAAGATAATGGATGGAAGTGGAGAATGGATCCAAGGGCTTCTGCATTTTTAGCACCAGATCCATAGAGGCTGTGGGATCCAGGGACAATTTATTTAGCTTTTTCAGTGGCCTTTTCAGGAGTCTTGTCTTTGACAGGCTCCTTCGACGGGAAATTCCTTATCTTTTTCTTTCCCCTTCAGTGTTGAGGAAACAGGAGAAACCACTGATGTACCTGAGGTCGATGGAAGAAGTCACTTTAGAATAAGATTGTCTCTTCTGCTCTGAAGACTTTTAAAGCCAAAAGAAGCACAAGCATCACATTCAGTTTCCATGTGCACCACTCCCAAGCAATAAATGCACAATGAATTGAGGTCCTGTGGAGGGATTCTGTGGCCACACTTTCCACATTTTTTTGAAACTTTTATCTGACATTTTTAGAAATTCAGTTAGAGAGAAAAATCATTAAGAGAAAAATTACCTATCAAACTTGAAATAACTACAGTTACTATAATACCTATAATAACTACAATAACTAAACTACTAAAGATTTTTTAATCTCTCTCTCTCTCTCTCTCTATATATATATATATATATAGAGAGAGAGAGAGAGAGAGAGATACAGAAAGGGGGAGGAAAAAGATAACAGAGAAAGGAGAGCAAAGTGTAAGTATCGATGATAAAGTGAAAAACTTTTTTTAAGAAGTGTGTAGTCCAATATTATAGATATATAGATGACTTGTTGTTTGTATGTAAGGGGGGGGGGTGGGGTAGAGAGCAGGTAGAACAATTCATTTTTGACTTCCATCAACATAGGTTTAATATTAAATTTGATGGTCTCCAGGTAGGAGAAGAAGTTCACTACTTGGATGTTATTTTGAGAGGAAAAGTTAGAGGAAATATACAAACTAGGATATATAGAACATTTCAGAATGAAAATAATATACTTCATGGAGAAAGCTGTCACCCCCCCCCCCCATGCTTAAGGCTATTCCATATGGAGAATTCACTCAGATAAAAAGGCTTTGTAACAACAGAGAAGAAGCAGAACAAGACGTTAATCAAGCTAAGCTAGCTTTTTTACAGAGAGGGTATAAAGAAAAATGGATGGAGAAGTAATGACAAAGTTAGCAAAACCTCATACTAAGAAGGGTATAATAGCTGGTAACAGTACATAAATGAAAAATTTAACAGAAGAGTTGGAAAGTATATTCTTTGTTACCAGGTATACTCTTTTTTCAGATAAACTCATAAGTTTGTTTGTGTCTTTTCGGCTTTTCCCAGTTAGGGGTCGCCACAGCGGAACTCCAGTCCGCTAATGATTGGTATTTGATTTTTACGTGCCGAGTTACCAGCCCTGATGCACAACCTTCAGCAAAGGTACACTAAGTATAGTTAGATATTTTTGGGATATGATAGTTAAATGTACACATGTATACAATACTAGTCAGCTACAAGTTGCCTATTCAAAAGGTAGAAGTATACAGGATTTCTTAGTGCATGGAAAATTTCACCTTCCGAGTATGTCTTTGTACTCAGAAATACAACAAAAAGGTACTATACCTTGTGGCAAATGTAAATGTTGCACATATGTAATAAATAGTTTTGAATATATAAATGGTAGAAAGTTTCAAATTAATGGGTGGCCACGGTGGTGCAGTGGTTAGTGTTGTTGCCTCACAGCAAGAGGTTGCCTGGTTCAATCCTTGGCTGCGGTGCCTTCTGTACAGAGTCTGCATGTCCTCCCTGTGGTCACATGGGTTTCCTCCAGGTGCTCCAGTTTCTTCCCACATCTCAAAGACATGCTGTAGGTGGATTGGGCACTCTAAATTGGCCCTAGGTGTGAATACATGCATGTGTGTGTGCCTTCTGTGGAAGGTTGGGCACTGGGCTGGCAAATCGACTTCATAAAACTCGACTGCCAATCATGAGCAGACAGGTGATCCACTGTGGTGACCCTAACCGGGAAAAACCCGAAAAAAGTTTCACGTCAATGGAATTTGTGGATGCCATAGTGAAAGGGTAATATATGCTATATGTTGCCCTTGTAAGAAATTTTATATTGACGAAACTAAGAGAAGTTTTATAGTAAGAATAAGGGAGCATATAAGGAATGTTGTTAAAGGAAGAGGTACTAATCCAGTAGCAGTACATTTTAAAGAGGCACATAGTAGTGATCCTAAGGATCTAAAAGCTACAGTTTTAGAACAACTTATATGTGATGATGTTTGTGTTAACAATGTTAAACTTAGATTGTGGATAAAGGAAACAATTTTTATTTTAAAGTATGGGACTTTATATCCTGGGGGAATGAATAAAGAATGTAATTAGAAATGTATGCTATAGAAGTTCCCCTTTTTTTAATTGGTAAATTGTATAATTGATTAGTGAATGTATAAATGGAGTGTAACAAATGCAAAATGGTATTCTCTGTAAAGGCATTTTTGCTGAGGAGCTAGAGGAGACCGTGTTGCTTGTATTTGTACAGGGTTTTATTAAAAAGAAAAAATGTTTTTTTTCATCAGATTCTACTGGCTTTTTCATGGTATCTCTACAGTCTTTCATTTTCTTGTGTTTTATTGAAAAAATCACTTATTCAACATGAGCTCAGAGCCTCTGTGACCATCTGGTTAAAGTGGCAAACAAGATCTGAGGTAATCTGACAGTGGTGAGGGGATCATTGATAGGGGAGGAGTCAGAGCTCTGAAGATGAAGGTTTGAAGTTGCTGAGGCTGGATCTGAATCAGATACAAGTCCCAAAGGTTGAATTAGATGCAAATGGACAACATTTGATCTTACGATAACAGTAGTGAACTATCCCAGGCAGTGTCAAGGCCCAGTCAACCAGGGCCTTGACTTCTTCTATGGCTTTTTGTAAAAGTATTTTAGAAGCAGCCTCTTGGTCCTTTGTACATACGTTTACAAAGCACTACAAGCTTGATTCCTTCTCTAGGTCTAATTCAGGATTTGCTAGGACCATTCTCCAGGGTCTTCCGGATAGTTCCATTTCTACCTCCTAAATGTGGTAAGCTGTGGTAATCTACCCATATACCTAAAGCTACTACAACAGTGATCAATATGATGAACATAGTACAGTTGTGCAAGTCAACTTACCTTAACAGTAGATGTTTGAATGATCACTACTTCTTCCATCTCCCTTTTTATTTTTTGATTATGCCAGGGTGTGTGTGTGTGTGTGTGTGTGTGTGTGTGTGTGTGTGTGTGTGTGTGTGTGTGTCTAGTTATGTACTGTCAGGGCTCAGGCCCCCTCTGTCAGTTGGCATGAAAGCTCTGAAGAGCTTGGCATTTAAACCTGTCTTTTAAGGCTGCCCAATGGTTTAAACATGTGGAAGGTGCCCTGAATCTTTAGAAGCTGTCTGACTGTTATATCCTTGGCAGGATATAACCCATATAGCTTGATATGATGATTATCTTGCTTTGGCGTGGGTTTAATGTGTAGAAGGACCAGGTTCACTGGGTGTGTGGGAGGTGCTGTGGGCTTTGGTGATGGTATGTGTCTGTGAGCGTAAGCAAGGACACAACTTCAGTATGTGGAGCAGCACTGCATCTTGACCTACTAGGTGGGTCCAAGCCATGAGTGACAGAGGGTTCAGCCTCCCGTGCACATACACGCCCATCAGAGCTGGCTCTGCCAGGAGTTGTAATGACTGTACCATGTCCTCAACTAGATGTTGGTGTGCTGGAAGACCTAGACCAAAGACTGCTAGCAGATGTGACACATGATGATGGCAACGACCATGGGGTTACCCTATTTTTGGTTTAGCCATCTCCACGATCGATGTGAAAGTGCCATTACTGTGGGAGCAAGATCTCAATTATCCACAGCCATGTTGGCTGACATTTGCGGATGTACCAGATGACTGATTGTCAGCATTGCCTCTTGCTCCTGTCAGCTGATCCAGAGAAGACACTACACAGACTAATATGTGATTCTGTCTGTCCAGCAAATTACCCATACAAGCCATGCATTTTTGTAAGTAAGCATGCACAACCTTGGTCACCCACATTATCTCTGCTATTGCTGTGGTGGAACTAGCCTGAGCTTCCATAATGGCCCTGTACATACGTGGGGTGGCAGCTACTGAAACACCAACCTCAGGGGGAAGGTAGTAACCATACCCCTGCTGAGTACCAATACCAACCCCCACTATGTGAATACCCTGCTCAAACGTACTAGGGATAATGTGAACATATCTGATCTTGGGCCATCACACATCCCTTATCTATAATGCCCCTATCAACCTGTCCACTCTCAGATGGTTATGTGCCCTCAGTATCTGCAAGCACATAAACAGCATCCATACTCTGAGTAGGGAATATGGGGGTCACACTCCCTGTGTCTAACACACACTCTCTGAACCCCCTGATTGTGCTGCTTCATCCTCACTATCATTATCTGAGGCTACAGATCCTCCAACATCAGATGGGACAATTCCACAGTGCTAGTGCTGGATATAGAATCACCTGTGAATACACCGAAACAAATAATATACAGTTTTATTAATTCTAATTCCCTTGATTAAATAGTTCCCCTATCCACCATGGGTGATAGTGTTCTTGCCTTTGTCTTTATCATCTTCTTTTCTTTTTGTACTATTCCTACTGTCATTACCTCTCTGGTAAAATTCTATCATCTAACATTAACCTTCACTCTTAAAGTACACATTGAAATCAACTAAATCTCACAGTATAATGTAAAGCAGACATTTTCCTATTTACAGACCTTCCTGACAACTATAAATGCTCAAGTTTGCCTAATAACACAGAACCAAAGCTATTGTATACTCCTCTGAATTCTGTTTATGCACAGATGTTTCTAGGACTCTGTTTCCATCTGCAGTAAGAATAATGGTAAATTAAAACAAAATAACCTTATATGACAGAATTCTCATATAAACAAAATCTGCAACAAAAAGAAGAAACTTCAGGCTATTCATAATAGATCCCCACTCCCAATATACAGTGGATGTAGAACTAATAAGTAAAATCCTCAAGCACATAATTTAGGACTATAAGACCAGATATGAACCTTGAGTTATTGCCATCACCACTGAACATAACTGCAAAGCCTCCTTCATTTACATTAGGAAACTGAGAAATTATGCCACTTACGGTACTGAGATTATTTTCCAACTGAGTCTTCCACTGTGATTCAAAAGCTATTGCTAATATCCATCCAGACAAATTCAGTGCTAATTTCGTACAGCTACTCTGACAAATGTTCCCCTATTGCCAACCATCCCATCATTCCCATAATCACTATGGTCCCGGTTATATTCACAGTAGCCAAAACCACAAATAGTAGACCGATTGGACCTCATAATGTCACTTTCCTATCCACTAGTAAGTGTTAAGCAACAGTTAACAAATCCCTTTTAAATCTCTTCAGTTGAAGTCTCTCCCCATGTTTTGTCCCTGAAGCATGGAGAAAGGCTACAGTGGTATCATTGCATAAAGATGGCTCTGATACAAACCCCAGAAACTATAAACCTATTAGCCTCTCAAGCATCCTCCATTAAGTAATGGTGTGTGTAACTGCTGAGCTGATAAACAGTGACATAGGAGACCTAAAAACCCTGGACTAAAGCCAGACTGGATTTGTAAAACAAAGGTCATGCCTATTAAAACTAATCAATGTCTTCAAAAGAGTTACTGAAGCACTGGATGAAGACTTGACATATTATACTGCTTACCTTGACCTTGCCAAGGACTTTAATATAATCTCACACGCTGTTATCACAGATAAAACTCTCATAGCATAACATAATCCAAAATGCACAAGCTAGCTGTCTGACAGAATCCACACTGTTAACACAGGGTGGCATTTTCTCTAGCTGGAGGAGTGTTCTGAGTAGAGTTCCACCTCAAAAACGTTGGGTCTCAAATATTATATGGGGAGATGTTAGTAGGCAGGTAGCTAAGGATTTGTAGGGGGATGTTAGTTAAGCTAATACTTTTCTTACTCACAGCCTGTGTCCATAAGGGACATGGGGGCCAGACCAGGGGTAAATTTACAATTTTCCATCCAGTTGTCAAGGTTTTGTTTGAATACGGTCAGAGATGTACTCAGATTTACATGGATGGGGAGCCTATTCCATAGAGTGGGGATTCTTTGGGACACATATCTGTCTCTCTAGCATGTTCTATTTATGCCACAAGCAAAGTTCAGATCCCTGGATCGAGTGTTTCTGGCTTCTGATACTGTTTGTTTTGTGCATATGAAACAGATCCATCAGGGCTGGGTCTGATGAAGCCTTGTAAGCCAGGTAAAGATCCCCTCTCAGCAGCATGTAGGAGACTGAATACAGAAACAGATCAATGTAGGACAGGATATTCTCCTGGGGAGAAACCCTTGTGGGCATTTCATCTCTTCTAAGTATCTGATTAAATACATGCTAAAGGGGGCACTGTATTCAATGATAGGTCTGATAAGGGCTGAGTACAGTGGTACTACAACTTCCATGGACCTGGATGCCATACCCCTACCTATAAGTTGGGCGTCATAGAGTGATTTTCTTATTATCCTAACTACATGTTGGTCAAAGCCCAGATTGCTGTTTACATATGTTCTCAGATCTCTTACTACTGGATCGACTCTTAGGGGTATTTTATTGATGAAGTAATTAATTCGCATTGACAGGTTCCCAAAGAGCATTATAATGCATTTTTTGTCAACGAGTTTTAGGCCACAGCTTTGGCACCAGTTATTTGTCTGTGTTTAACCCACTTTCAAGTTGCTTGTGTCTTGGGGGAATCCATAATAGTTCCCATTTTACAGTTGTCTGTGAATTTGTTGAGCCAGAGGCCTTTAACAATAGCCTTGTCTTCCACAATGTAGATGCTAAACACAATTGGGCCCAGCACGGTGCCCTGTGGTACTCCACTGGTGACCAGTCTCTTGGTGGAGGTGGTCTTGCACATCCTGACATCTTGGGTCCCATCTTTAAGGCAGCTGATAATCTAGCAAGTTATGTAAGGGTTTACGCCTAGCTCGGAGAGCTTGTCACCAATGCCTGAGTGAGGTATTGTACCAAATGCCTTAGCCAGGTCGAGATACACATTATGCACTGTTTTTTTTATCTCATCCATTGCCTTGGTGATCCACTCAAAGAAGTCTACCATGTTAAGTAGGCATGACCTTCACTTAACAAAGCCAAACTGGGATGGGTCCAGTGTCGGTAAGTTGCCAATGTCCTTGTTTATCATTTCCATGTTAATTCATTCCATGACTTTGCATATTAGGCTTATTAGTCTGATGGGTCTGTAGTTCCCTGGGTCAGTTCATGGTCCACCCTTGTGAAGGGGAATGATTGTTGTGGTCTTCCACTGACTTGGAATGTAGCCTATTTCAAGGCTGTAGCTGAAGAGTGCCTCAAGTGGTCCTGATAGAAACTATTTTAGACTGGTCAGTAAAAAATGTGGATGTTGTTGGGACACATGGAGGTAGTCTTCTTGGCTTTAGCAAGTGGTGCCAACACCTGGGTCCCTGCTGACAGCTGGATGAGCTATGTAGGAGGATATTTCACCTGGTGGAACTGGGGGTGGGTGGTGATGGGTGAAGTTTGAGATGAATTTATCAGCCATTAGATTTTCTATGCCATCTTGATCGGTATAGGTGGTAGCATTCATCACTAGCTCAGCACACTGTTGTGTGTTACTCTTAACATTCCAGACAGCTGAAAAAGGCATTCTGATTGTTCTTAGCCTGTGAGGCTCTCCTGAGATCATAGTTGGCTTTCTTGGACTTAATTAGACCTCTTAGTTTCTTGTTTAGTTGCATAAGAGAGCACTTGTCTTTAAAGGAGTAGCTTTTCCTGATTTTGGCCATGAGCTTTCTCCTTTTATTATATACTTTGTTTGGGTGAGGATTCCACTAGTGGGGTTTGTGTTTAGTGTTTGTTCTGGGTTTATTTCTGGCAGTTATGGGAGCCTTTATGCAGACATTTACATGTTTGTATAGTCATTCTGTGAATAAAGCCGCGGTGGTGCAGCGGTAGCGTTGTTGCCTCACAGCAAGAGGTTCTCCCATTCGATTCTCAGCTGGAGTGCCTTGTGTGGAGTCTGCATATCCTCCCTGCAGCCGAGTGGCATCTGAAAGACATGAGTGAATGGGCATGCCTTCATTGAAGGTTGGCTGTCGGGCTGGCACCTCGGCATCGTAAAAATCTACTGCCAGTCATTAGCGGACTGGAGTTCTGCTGTGGCGACCCCTGACCGGGAAAAGCTGAAAGAAGAACAACATATTCATTCTGTGAATAATTCTGCATAGGTAGCTGTGGTCTTGGGATTGGAGGAGCCTTGAATTTTGACAAACTGTCACTTAATAGAATATAGTTTGCCTTTGAATAGTTCTTAACTGTTACCAGTTCAGCTGGATTTTCTGGGTTGATTTCTATTGCAAATGAGACAGCTTTGTGATCCGACCTCACTAACGAGGGCGTAACATGGGGGTGGGGGGGTGCAATGCTCTCCCGTACAGGTTGGTACCAGATCCAGTATGTTTGATCCTATGGTTGGAGCATGCACTATCTAGGGTGTTTCTGTTAATAAAGTCCAGGACGTGTTGTGTCTGTGAGTTTGAGGCAGTATACATTTCCCAGTCTATAGAGGAGTAGTTAATGTCACCCATAAATATGGCATTAGTGTGGATGGTGAGCATCTCTAGTAGGTTTAGGTAAGATTTAGAAACTCTAGGGGCATAGCTGGTGACCTGTAGCCAGTCCTGATATGGCAAGGGACCTTACCTATGCTGACTTGCATGTGGATGAACTCCATGGTATCAACCCTTTTAATCAACATGGAGGTATATTTGTAAATAACATAAATCAAAACACCTCCACCTTTGGCCTCAGTCTGTGTTGTTGTTGGTGGTGGTCTAAATCTGTGGAAGGCACAATATCTTTGCACTCCCAGAGTACTTTCTATGGCTTTAAACCAAATATCAGTCGTAGCACAACTCTGATGAAGGGAGAGAACAGATCTGCCTTGTTGCTTAGATAAGGAGCATTAGATATAGGAATGAACCTTTTTTTGTACCTTAATTTAAAGTTGAGGAGGGTACCCGATTCAGGATTGTAGTGGACACAGAATAGCTAGCTAGATATCTGACACAGGCACAGTTTGCTTCAACATGCATAAAATCTTTATAGCGTCTTTAGTATAGGAAGAATGACTTTGCACTCCTTTCTCTAAATGGTGTATAATATATATTCTAATGTGCACTATCCTTTACTCGTGACATTAGGTCTCAGTGGTAGACAATTCATACTTTTGTGTATTTATAGGAAAACCAAAAATAATAAAGACATAATGGTGACTAGGCCAAGTATGTATAGCATATTTTTTTAAGATATGAATTTCCATAAAGGCTTCTTACTTTATCCTTCAAAAGTCATGCAAATATATCATAGACTTGTCAGCACCAGAAGCAAGTCTGATAGCAGTAGGCAAATTACTTCACTCCCTTGTAATTCTAATAGCAAACCATTTTAGTGATGCTGCCATTGTTAAAACTGGCTACCTACAAAGCACATTCTCTTCCTCAAATATTACTCCAGTGCTGTAATGTACCTGGACCTGTGTATTCAAACATACATTCATCCAAAAGTGCCTTATAGATTTTATATATATATATATATATATATATATATATATATATCATAATCAGATTTTCCCTTACATGGTGTACGTGTATAACTTAAAAGAAAATATTCTAACTGCCTTCGTCTGACTGCATAAAGGAGCTCAGTCAGCCCATCTGCCATTTTTTGTAAAAGATTTTGCATTCTTTCTAATTTACTAGACAACACTTTCAGAGTTCAGATTATAGGAATTGTTTTGCTAATGCTGCATACAATGGTAATATGACAGTTGGGTTCCTGATGGTCATATATCAGAGTGTCCCTTTTCTTTTTTGTTTAACAGGGCAACAATAGTTTTTCTTGAACATAACTGCAGCCTCGTGGTCTGACCTATCTGAAAACACCCTCCCCCTTGTATTCGTCACAACAAAGGTAATATAGTGCTGATGTCTGCCCTGGCGCCATTTTCAAAATGTTAGCATCCTACTAGCAAGGTGTTCTGGTGTCCCAGTGTAGTGTGCATACCAAATAAGTACTGTATTATAACCTGCTACCATCAGTTGCAACTTACACTAAGGCTTGGTAATGATATTGTACTATGTGATATAGAACAAAAAGAAATAGGTTCATAGGCTCATAGCTATGTACTAGGCTATCGGCCCAAGGGCCTAAGTAAGCCTAGCCAACAAGGTTCCCTGGCTTACGCCACCCAAGAAATGTCTGTTTAATAATGATATCTCTGTCAGTGTCAATAATTGTAATTGCAATTGCCATAACAAAGGAGTGGCGTGCTGTCTTGCTATAGCATATAGCTTGTGATTTAGTTGTATAGTGGACATTTAGTTTCGAAAGGGAGGTGCTTAGTATTGAAGGCGCTAAATTAAACACTGTGTAACTCTGCCACATTTTACCTATTGTAATGCTGCTATGCTGTTAGATTTTAATGCAAAACACAGGCTAAACCTTAAAAGTAAGGGTTGGGAGGGTGGCCTAATGGTTAATGTGTTTGTCTTACAAACACAAGGTGCAGGGTTTGAGTCTCATAAGGGATAATTGGCTAGGCTTAAAATGGCTCACAAGGGCAGTTAGCCTAGTACTAATCTATGACTATGACTAAGTATTCAATATAATAGTAAAAGACAGCATTATGCAATTTTCTACTGTTTTCAGTATTGCGACTGGTGCATATCTAATACTGTACTATTCTGCATTTACGAGCAATAAACACATGTTTATGCTGAATACTTATGTGGAACTGTGAAGTTAACCCTGCTATTCTAAATTCTAAACATTAAGTTAATCAATGCTGTTCTGCTGCTTATGGAGTTGAAGTTGATATGGTTCTGATTGAAATAGTAGCCTGGTAAATTGTGTAACGCCTACCTCTTCCACAACCATAGTCTCTCCTATTCATCTCTCCTTGCTACCTCTCCTACACCCCATCCTTAACTCCTGACCTCCCTATCTATCATCTATAAAATCTCTATCCACAATCTTAATTAATTAATAGTACTGTTCTCTCTCCCTGTTTTTCAGTTCCACATCAGTGTGTGCTAAGAGAAACACCCATGGGAATTTCAAACATAAAGGTCCTCACCTGACTCCTGGTATCGGCAAAACAATGAAGGTGTCTGCTACCTCCCAGGAAAACTTCCTGCAACAGTGTATGTTCTTACAGACTAAAACCGCTAAGTTTTGTTTAACCCATTAAATATGCTCTCTCTGGTATGCACACTTGCAGATCTCTAGGTACCTGCCTAATTTACCCAGCTTCTAGTCCCTACTGTACCCTGACTAGCTATTTTATTTCCATTATTTTTACTCCTAAATGTTGAAATAAGCCCTGCTAAAGGTAAATTAAGAGATGAAACAGGCTCGGACATACAGATCTAACAAACAATAACTTACCTGTCTGTTACTACCCAGCTGAAAGATTTTCTTGGACATAACTGCAGCCTCATGGTCTGAACCCACTCCGTTCGTCCTAATTTCACTCAGGCTCACTCCGTTCCCCTGTCCTACCTGCAATTCCCACCCACTCCCACTTCAAGTTAATGTATACCTAACCTTAGAACAAAGCAAGTAAAAAACGAACGATCACTCGACCAGTAACCACGTCTCCCCAAGACAATCAGGACTGCAGATCCAAGGAAAAATAGCCTTTAATGCATACCTCTCAACCTGGAAACATTAAAAATCTGGACAAGGCCCATGAAAAATAGGTACAAATCTGTACGCTGATTAACATCTAATTTGCATACATAATTACGTAACCCCACCCACTCCAATGGAATTGTGGGATACCAACTTTCAAACGTAAACTGAAGAACAGATGACCAAGATATGGCCCCAGAGTCCCCCTGCAGCCATTCCAATGTCCCGTCACCTGGCTATTTCGCCCCATTTACTATAAACACTAATGTGTGCATACTGCTTTACTTCTACAATGATTATTTGGATATTATTTTTACATTTTACAGCACAACAATGCCCAAACACTATTAAACATCTGGTAAACAAAGCAATACTGTCTCACAATGAAAATAGACTTGGCATTAAAACTTCCTTGCCCTTGAAACTCACATTCATTGAAAACCACACCACATCCAAAGAAAATGCATTTGGTCAGTCATGGATAAAAATCATCTTTGGGCTATTTTGAAATCATTGGCCTCTTGCACACAAAACAAGAAACATACATGTGCTGTTTTCTTTGATACATCTTCCTGACTTTATTCAATTATATTCCTTGTACAATACAACACACTTTTTATAGCGCATTTTAAATTATTTTAACATTTTTCCAGTAGGCTGTACTGTAGGCAGTGAAACAAAATGCATGAACAAATAATGACAAAGTTGCCCAATTCAGAACAATTTCATCATAAAAGTCTACTTCCACATCCACACTATACATAGAATGACAGTAGTGTAAGCCATAGGCATCTTACACAGCTTCTCACTCTTATTTTCAATTTCTTTTTTTTTTGGGGGGGGGGGGGGCAAAAGGTCAGAAACCAGGGAGACATTTTAAACATTGCTTGTATAATTTTGTAAAGTTGTTAGAATAAAATGTTGTGTTACCACCATGCATTTCACTAGCAAGTTTTGAGCCCTGGTCCCTATGAGCTACAGTCAGAGTAACCATGCATTTCACTAGCAAGTCTTGAGCCCTGGTCCCTATGCGCTACAGTCAGAGTAACTGCACAGCTTGCTAAAATGTAAAATGGACCTGCACTGATTTCTGTAAAATGTAAACGGAGCTGCTATTGCAGGGATTTCTCACACACACAGTAAAACGGACCTGTGATGCTTGCTTAGTTAGTACAAATATTTTTGTAAAATGTAAATGGAGCTGCTACAAAGATTTCTAATGTAAACCACACATTAAAATAGAGCTGCTACAAAGATTTCTAACATAAACCGGAGATGCTTACACACACACATTTCTGCAAAATGGAGCTGCTACAAATATTTCTATTTTCTAATATAAACCGGAGCTGCTTACACAGATAAATCTGACTTGCAGAGATTTCTCCAACACGCATTAAAACGGAGCTGCAAGATTTCTAATGTAAACCACACACACACCAACAATTTATATAAAATGTAAAACGGACTTGCAGAGATTTCTCACACACACTTTTGCTTAAGCTGCTACAAAGATAAATGTAAAACAGACCTGCATTTCTCACACACACACATTAAAACAGAGCTGCTAGAAAGATTTCTAACATAAACCGGAGATACTTACACACACACACACACACACACACACACACACACACATTTCTGCAAAATGGAGCTGCTACAAATATTTCTATTTTTCTAATATAAATCGGAGCTGCTTACACATACTAAAACGGAGCTACTTGCTTGTTTTTACACACATGGACAGAGCTGCTTTAAATACAGATACTTAAAATACAACGGACACACACACCCTAAATCGCTACCTAACAATAAGTGAATACCCAGCCACACACACACACACTTTGTTTCCTTACCTAATGCCTTGCCTTGTTTCATCCCGTTCTCTCAGCCTGCAGCCCAAAGTCCGTTTACGTTGGAAGAAATTTGCAAAAATAAAATAACTCCAGTTGCCAGCCCATTCGCAGCATTGCAGCAGTTTAAAAAAAGTAATGTAAAGCCAGCCCATTCTCGGCAGCATTAGTGCTGCTACTGTTTAATTCTCATTTCCCGCCTGCTGAGCCTGCTCACAGCCAGCCAGAAATAATGACGCGAGCTCCTTGAGCTCAATTCTGACTGGCTGGTAGCGTTGACGGAGCTGATGTCATCGCGTATGTGATGATGTCAGCTCTGACAGCGCGAAAATTCAAAACATAAAAAAAAGAAAGCAAAAAATCGGAAATGAAGGGGTGCCACTCGGGAATCGTGGCACCCCTTGATTTTGACCCCAAAACTTGGTAAAAAACGTGTAATTCGGGACGGTTGGGAGGTCTGCTTTAATGTAAACCAACACATTAATAGCAGAAATTCACAAAAGATCAGTTTAGCTCGCTTTCACCTAGTAAAATACTAGGCTTCTTAAGAACAAAGAAGCATCCCCATCCAGTACATTTAAATAATGCAGCACAGTCAATCACATCCATAAATCAAGTGTGCATACCATCAATTAATTACCATGGAATAACCTAATTAAAAGCATAATGAAGATGAACTGCAGCTCTAGTATTCAGAAAATGCATGTTACATCCACTCTAAAATAGTTATGTATTTGGTTTAAACCTTAAAATCCAGTTCATAAAATCAATGTCAAAACCCTACTATAACAATAAATATCCTATTAAATAAAAATAGGAAAAATACATATATAAAATACATCAATCATTCAGAACAATAAGTACAATATTAATGACTGCAAAATATTTAGTAAATAAATAAAAATATAAATATAAATTTTACAATTTAGCAGCCCTGAGTTTTAAAACACTGTTAATACTAATATGGTCATCGAGACCAGGGGTCTACCCGCGGCTAATAGAGGTTCTGTTAAATGAGATGAATTCTCTGCACAACAAAGTTGTTAATGAGAGTATGTCTAATTTTGATAAATGTAAATATGAAGGGTTATTTCAGGATGTTGACAATTATTGTTTCAAAATTATTAATAGAAAAATTAAGAAGTTAGAAGGGACCTTTTGGAGTACAGAGAAGGGAGAGCTTATCCCCTTTTCAAAACTGACCCTTCTGCTTCTAATGCGGACCACGGGTACTCGGTTCGCAATGAGACGGAAGGCGACAATAACAACATTGATGAGCATACAAGTTACCCTTTAGGGGAACCATCAGTAAGAAGCGAAAGGCTTGCTCAAAAACAGTGGAACCATTCATACCAAAACCCCCAACACTACAGGGGGGAGTGGGGGGCAGGTTCCCAGGGAAGAGTTGGAATTTTCGACCGACTTAATGGGGTCGTTGACACAGCTAGAGGAAAATGATTATATTGTGAACATGTTACAAGTGAACTCAGATGATGACCAAAGAACATGTAGAAAAGATAATTTCACTATATATAATTTCTCAGATATGGTTACTAATGATGTCTGTTTTAAACTGTTCACTAAGGGGTTTCATTTTGTCCCCTCCAGACCCGGGTCTATGGTGAATACATTAATAGATCTAAAAATATGTATTAGACAATTAAACTTACAAATTTTCGTCAAGGGACAGGAACTGAATAGAGAAGAACTGAGTAGAAAAAGCCTGTTTAACCCACCAGTTAATCAGACATTAAAAATTTTTGTGGAGCTGGTGGAAAGTGAAGTTAGGAATCTTGACATTAAAGGCAGGGTTAGTTCGAACCTTTCAGAAGAAGAAACATCTTTACCTGAACAGTTGAGAGAAGAAAAATGTAGAGTAATGAAGCCTGACAAGAGTGGAGGGGTGGTGTTAATGTATGATGATGATTATGACACACATATATTTAACATCCTGCAAGACCCAGAACACTACACGACAGTTTCTCGTAATGAGATCAATATTGTTTATGCTAAAATTAATTTTTACTTGTTGGACCATTTATTGCAGGGGAGTTTTAATGAAAAGCTACACAATTTTTTACATGTAGAGAAACCTAAGATTCCCTGCATATTTGCTATCCCTAAAACCCACAAAGGGATCAACAATATGAAATTCAGACCTATTGTGGCTGGTGCAGGGAGCATTACTGAACCTCTAGCTATTTTTATAGATTCTCAGTTAAAAAAGTTCTTGAACTCTGTGATACACATAACAAAGGACTCTTGGGACGTTTTGAGAAGAATGTCTAAAGATAAATATGATCCAGAGGTTTGGTTAGTCACTATTGATGTGGTTGAGTTGTTTACAAGCATACCGTACGAAAAGGGTTTAGAATGGTTTGGTGAAATTTTGTTAACAGAATCAAGGTTGGACAGGAACACCCTAAACTTGATTATGGATTTTATGAACACCACCCTTAGAAATAACTTTATTCACTTTAACGGTGAGTTTTACCAACAAAGGAAAGGTGTTGCGATGGGGCCGCTTGCGCCCCCTATACGCTAACTGTGTTTTGTACTACTGGGAACAAAAATTTGTTCTTAACACAGATTGGCGGGGTTACATCACATTCTACACCCGTTACTTGGACGATATTTGTTTACTGTGGGATGGGCCTAGAGAGAAATTTGATGATTTTATGGTGTATCTTAACCAAACTACTACTTTCCTGGCCTTTACACACACCGTTAGTGATTTTTCCATCCGTTATTTAGACGTTACACTTCATAAGGATGTGATTAACCACGGCTTTCAGTCCAGATTATACCGGAAGGTTTCGTTTTCTAACTCATACTTACATTTTGAGAGTGGACACACATTATCAAAAAAAAGGGATAGTGAAGGGGCAGATGATTAGGGCCTCTAGAATGACCAGTGTGACTGCCGAATTTTTAGAAGAGGTTAGGACCCTGACCTCACTTTTTTAGGGAGAGGTTATCCCAAACAATTGGTGGACAACATGGCCAATGAGAAATTTGAAACTGGAAGAATTGGAACTGAAATGGCAGGTGAAACTGAATGCATACAGCTTCCCAGGACTGAATGAGTCTTGTTCAATAGGAAGTCTATTAAAATTGAACAGTTTGAAGAGATGAAGGTTTTGTTACTTGATATATTCTTTTTATGGCACTTACTTTTATGGAACTTGTTTTTGTGATTAACTTCGTGGATTAACTAGTTTTAACTAATGTTATTATAAACTTATTAAAACTATTGATCATGACATCTATGACATTAGGTATGTCTAATTTATTAGAAATAACTCAAATTACTAAAAACTTTATCAAGTATATGTGTTATGTTGGAAACTACATACACTTTAGGTATTTTATATTTCTATAGTACCATCATACACACAATTTTCTTACGTTTCTAAAGGAATTTGTTGTGAAAACACTAGTGTTCTTTTTTACTATTATTAGATACATTAGTACATCTATTCATTGTTATATAATTATAAAAACAAAAAGACATTAAACATAAATATTTATTCAAATTATTACTTTTTTCAACTATTTTTCATAAACTGTGTTCAATTATCAACATGTTTTATTTAATTTAGAACAATTTTGGGGTCTCTGATGCTTTTACCCTATATACAACGACATACGTAGGTTTAAAACCATGAATTAATAGTAAAATACAACTAGGGTTAAAAATTGTTGAAATTTTAATGGTATTGTTTCTTATTTAATGGTTGCAATATGTAATACATTAGATAAGATTATTTTTTACATTTTTCACACCAACAAGTTGATTTGATTTATGTACTTGTGTTGTTTGCATATATATAAGGATGTGATGTTTGCTACCACTAATGGTTATTGTGCCTTTAAATTGTTTTTTAAAAATTTTTTTTTTTTAATTTATCCTATTTTAATTGCATTAATTGAATCATTGCTTTATGACGTAAATGGATGTTAGCCTTTATAATGTTCAAGCTGCCAGTGTTTTTTTGTTTTCTGAAGAAGTCAGCTTACTGTGCTGATGAAAAGCGTTTAAATAAATTTCTTTGACTGCCTTGGGTTGTTCACGGCTTGTTTTTGTTTTCTAAACATGGCCAATGAGGTTATTATGAACAGGGAAAGGAAGTTTTTTCCCTTTTTAGGTAAGGGTCCACCTGAAGTGAAGGTATCTGAGGAAGGTGATCTTAAACACAGAGGGGCCTTCATTCACACCTTTTCTACTACATCCACCCAAGTGGAAGACATTATTAAAAAATACTGGCATATTTTAAAGTTCAGTGATGACACTAGAACATTTCTTCTGAGCCATCCTACTTTTGTTAGGAGGGACACCAACCTTAAAGAACTCTTTGAAAGGAGACAGGTTGTTAGACATGTTACTGATGAAGTAAGGCGGGGGACTCACAAATGTGGAGCCTGCCAACAATGTGGATACATTTTGGACAAGGGTGAGTTATATATTCCATCTAGGGGTTTTAGGTTGAAAGCATCAAAATACAATTGTAGTACGAAAGGGGTGGTGTATATTGGGATTTGTGAAAATTGCTAGAGTTTTTATATCGGTAAGGCTGAGAGACCACTTAGGAGAAGGATTTATGAGCATTTATATGAGGTTTCTAGAGGAAAGGAATCAAATGCTTTTTATAGACACTCTTTAACATGTAAGAACATGAGAATACATTTTTTGTGCTAGAGCAAGTGTTAGTTGATCCCCGTGGAGGGAGTTGGGAGTCCAGGGTGGAATACAGAGAACTGTTTTGGCAGCTGAAGTTAGACGTGGGTAGATCCCCTGGTTTCAATGACCATATTAGTATTAACAGAGTTTTAAAACTCAGGGCTGCTAAATTGTAAAATTTATATTTATATTCTTATTTATTTACTAAATATTTTGCTGTTATTAGTATTGTATTTATTGTTCTGAATGATTGATGTATTTTATATATGTATTTTTCCTATTTTTATTTAATAGGATATTTATTGTTATAGTAGGGTTTATTATTGATTTTATGAACTGGATTTTAAGGTTTAAACCAAATACATAACTATTTTAGAGTGGATGTAACATTCATTTTCTGAATAGTAGAGCTGCGGTTCATCTTCATTATGCTTTTAATTAGGTTATTCCATGGTAATTAATTGATGGTATGCACACTTAATTGATTTATGGATGTGATTGGTTGTGCTGCATTATTTAAATGTACTGGATGGGGATGCTTCTTTGTTCTGAAGAAGCCTAGTATTTTACTGGGTGAAAGCGCACTAAACTGATTTTTTTGTGAATTTCAGCTATTACTGTGTTGGTGAACATTAAAGGCTATTTTTTCCTTGGATCTGCTGTCCTGATTGTCTTGGGGAGACGTGGTTATACTTAACCTTAACCACACCCACCTACCACCTACCAATCCCATTCACACATAGACATACCTCCCAAATAAACTACTGAAGCTCCCTCTCCTTAACCTTCTACATCCTATATAGCTGCACCCCTTCATACTCTGCCCATACCTCTACATCAACTCACCCTCCTCACAATGACAGGTTTAAAACAAACTCTGCTGCTATGCACATCCAGTTCACTGCTGCTCCTATTATACACCCTCTCAGCATATAATACCTCCCTACATTATATCACACACACCCCTGGAATACCACCATCTATCAAGCACCTAATTACCCATTTCAATCTCTTGTAGCTCCAGCCCTCCTTCATACTATCATCAATGACTATTATACCCTCAGAGTGTTCCTATAGCAAACTAAATCTCAAAACACACTTAGACTCACTAAGCTCCTATATAAGCTCTCCAACCTCTATTATTACATATCCAAGTAACTAAGTCTAGCAGGAGATATACACCCCAATCCTGCTCCAACCAACACTCAGTCTACACTACCCCTTCCACCTCAACCAAACCTAGCACGCATCCACCAAAGAAACAAATCATCCCTTCTCCTGCTCAACATTAAAGTAAGAAGCATTGCAAAGAAAACTCATAATCTACATGCTTTACTATCCCACTGCTCCCCTGATATAGTAACATTAACAGAAACCTGGCTGAAACCTCATACTAATAGCAATGAGATCACACCCCAGGCTACAACATCTTATGTAAAGACAGATCAAACAAAAAAGGGGGAGGCATAGCCATCTTATACAAAGACCACCTCACACTACAACTCCACAACTCCACTACCCCAGAGATAGATAAAGCAGAGATTATTATAGCTAAATGAAATCTTAACTCCATCTAGGGGATATATACCACCTGGTAACAACAGTTCTACTTCGGGTTCACCCAAATCATCACAGCTCCCACTCAAACCAACAAGATCTCCAAATGAAAGTCCATACTAGACTGGATTCTAGCAAACTCACCCCACCTAGTATCCCACTCAGGCCATCTCCCTGATAATCTGAGTGACCACAGCCCTACTTTTCTCCTTTGAGATCGCATCCACCCAACACACCAAACTACCTACTGTACAATCAGGAATAAAAAAAAAATAATCCTGACAACTTTATCGCTGCCCTAAAGAACTGCTACTGGGAACATCTCAGACATATACCCTTAGATGAGGCTATCCACTTTTTTAACAACACCTTTCTTGATATTCTCAACACCCATGCACCACCTAGAAATGTTAGAGCCAAGGCCAATTACGCACCCTGGTTAACCAAACAAACCAGATCTCTACTTAAAGCCAGAGATAAAGCCTGGTCACTGTTCCAAAACAATAAATCCAGTACCACTAAACAAAACTTCCATGAACTTCAAAATAAAGCCAATAAACATATTAAAAAGGACAAATTCAAGTACTACCTAAATATCCAAACCAAGCATCAGAAAAATCCACAAAAGATCTGGGCCATAGTTAAAAACCTATTACAGCCAGGTAATGTTGCTACTCCCACTCCAAAAACAACTAACAGCAATGTAAGTGTAGCTACCCAATTCAATACCTTCTTTACAGAAGCCATTCAAACTCTAGCTAACAACCAATCTAAGACCAACCATCCCCCCCAAATCAATCTGTAGTACACCCTCACAAGACACCTCCAGTCAATTCAGATTACATCCTGTATCCACCAACTATATCAGAAAACTTTCTTATAAAACTAAGATAACACTAAAACCTACAACATTAGCTCCCGACATCCTTCCTTCAGACTATGTTAAAGTCGCAGCAGATGCCATCACATAGGAGATAGCCATACTCAAAAACAGATCAATAACTGAAGCACATGTGCCCACTATCTGGAAAATATCTCCCATACTACCCCTTCACAAAGGAGGCACCTCATATGAACTTACAAACTACCACCCCATTTACATTCTTTCACCCCTATCCAAGATTTTAGAAAGAATAGCACACTCACAGCTCATTAAATACCTTATCTCATAAAACTTACTATCTAGTAGTCCTCAACATGGTTTTCGTCCTACATATAGTACAACAACTACCCTACTGACCTTTACCAACAAAGTTAGCCAACATAGAAACAACTCCCAATTTGTATCAGCCTTATTCCTTGACCTGCCAAAAGCCTTTGACATGGTCAACCATAACAAACTCATTAATATCCTTTCCTGCCTCCACATTAACATCACAACTATTAACTGGTTTCAGAGCTACCTAACAGATAGGCAAAAAGCTGTCCATTGGCAACAATCCCTCTCTCACCTCCTCCCAGTCACCATAGGGGTCCCTCAATGCTCCATCCTTGGACCCCTCCTCTTCTCCATCTTTACCAACCAGCTTCTGTCTGCAACCCTTCATGCCACCATAATTCAATATGCAGATGACTCAACCCTGATCTGCTCAGCCCTCTCCCTCAGAATCCTCCAAACCATTACCCAAGATGCTTTCTTATCTGTGGAAACCTGGCAAACCAACTCCCAGCTGATACTAATTTATTTATTTATTTTATTTTATTTTATTTTACATTTGTTGACCGGGCTAGTCTAGCTGGATATATGTCCATTTTCAGTAGAGGCCCGGGGAGATAAGCTCCGCTTATATAATTTTAATGATACTAAGTAAAAACTATTAAGAACTACATGCAAATATAATAACATAATAATAGGCTAAATAGCATTTTTGAAAAAAATAAACAAGTGGTACAAAAGTGATGGAGTGAACAAAGTATTGTAGAACATGACAAACATGAAGTATACAATAAACATGTACAGAGAGAGGGATAGAGGAAAAATAGATGAAAAGAAAGTGAAACTTAGTCAGGGGTGAAGTAAGTCAGCTGACAAGAAGTAATGTAGTAAATGTTTACTTGTAGTAGATGTTTACTGTGTGAGCGGAGGGATCTGGGAGCAGAGTATGGCTGGATTAGATCTCTGCGGACTGGGATTTTGTTAAAATGGTGGAGAGTTTTATGGGTGTTTGTTGGGGTTTATTAGCTCCGCTAACTAAACCCCAACAAAACTAGCCTCTTACTCTTCTGTCCCACGAGGAATGTATCCCCCCCTCAACCTTCAACATTTACTCTAAAAACAAAATTATAATAACTCCAACTGCCCATACCAAACTACTTGGGGTAGTAATTGACAACAATCTAAAATTTGACCTCCATATAGATCAAAGTAGAAACACCCAGTTTCTGACAAGTACTACAAGAATCACCATTGCTAGGACCCACCTGCTATCTACACTCCTATATCCCCTATCCTAATCAACCTTCATAAATCAGACCTTAACAAATGTGAAGCCTGCAACAATAAAATAGCCAAATTTGCGAATAAATCACCCCACAGGTCACATCATTGCCAATCCCTCAAACAGCTTGATTGGCTTGAACTCACACAACTCCTACACTTTAACCAGTTAAACCTAGCCCATAAAACTCTCCACCATTTTAACAAAATCCCAGTCCGCAGAGATCTAATCCAGCCATACTCTGCTCCCAGATCCCTCCGCTCACACAGTAAACATCTACTACAAGCTACTAAAGCAAAAAACTCAGCTGGAGAAGGCCTTTTCTCCAACTATACTTCCAACCTGTGGAACACCCGACCTACTACTCTAGTCACCATTCCCTCATCAAAATAACTCAAAACATTCCTAAAAAGTCACCTAGCAAACTCCTGGCTCTGCCCCTGCATCCCCTCAGGATAGGCCACTCCCCAAATACTAACTCACTTTCTGATCCCTCTGCATATCTGAATATGACCTTTCTCTAAACTAATGTTAGCTACCTGTACCTCCATGATAACAATTATGAACAAATCCAGTGTATGTTTTGCAAATGGTACTTGTGCAGCTTTTTACAACTGTAATACTGCCAAATGTTTTGCTGATATAATGTATATATATATTACTTGTCTGATTTGCTTTTATGTTAATGCATAACTTGGAGCTTATCTCCTCGAGCCTCCACTGAAAAAGGGCACATGCTCAGCTGGACTTTCCCGGTAAACAAATGTAAAAATAAAAATAAATAAATAAATAAACAATGTACCGATCACCATGTTTTAGTTCTACATATTATGCAATCCCCATATATGGTGTGCTTATTATTTTGTTACTGTTTACTGATGCAACAATTAACTTGTCTTTGATCATCAACTTCCATCATGACATCCTTGGGACCATGGGATTTTAACTCTGTTCTACAACGTTAAAATATAAAGCTTATTTGGGCATACAGGTGTTGGGCAAAACCCAAGGCAGTACTTTGCATTTATTGTACATTCCTAAGGTCTGTCATCCCTCACATATTACTTTGATGGTCAGTGGCATAGTTTATGAGACCATAGCCCCTGACCACTACATATACATTTTATGCTAATGGTGTGGGAGTTAAAGCCTACACCCCTGAACTTCACTTTCAACAATGAGGTAAAGAGCAAAATTCATCATTTAAAGTCTTGAACTGGTAGTCTGTCAAGAAATCCTGTCCAGAAATTCAGCTGCCCTAGAGCAACTACTGCTTGGCAGAGTTATGGTGTTGTAAACCATGAATTGCCATTGTTGCAAGCCCTGAAAATATAATGCTTGTTTATGTAGTAAATCGAGATGCTATTTATTTTGCTCTGTATTAGGTTGCCTTAATTGCCCTTCTCGATGCATACTTTCTAAAAAATATTGTCCTGCATTCTAAATGTTTTATGCATAAAAAAATCTTTCTTTCTTTCTTTCTGAGACCAAGCAAGGCACACACATTCATTGCATTCCAGAGGGAACCGAGTCTTGAAGAGAAGAACTGCCAAAGTTATGATTTACACAAGTTGAGGCTGAAAGATATTCCTTTGTTCCTTGCGCGTGTATGTATTTAACCAGACTTTTGCTTGTCATTACTAAATGTTGTCATGTTTGACTATTTTATTTCCAAAGTATCTGCAGATACAGCTATAGGTGACCCATGTGCAGCATTACAAAAGCATGGTGAGAGGTGCTGCCGATATGCAGTACATAATATGAAGATGTGACCTAGCTACCACTGAAGTGCCTTCCTGAATGTATAACACACACACTGGGTCAAAAAAAAAGTTTATGTATTTTCATAAGCTCTATACAACTATCACCTTATGGATTCTAACTTATTCAAGGCTGTAGTGCCTTTTGTGTACTTCCTTTTAACACCCATCGCTCCTTATGGCATCCAGACCTTTTTGGGGTATGAGTCTTTTAATTAAGTGACTTACCAGGAAATATCAGGCAGTACTAGAAGAGGCAAGGATTAATTAACAAAATGTCACCAAACTTGTTAATCTAGGATGTCCTGCAGAGGAGAAATTAATCAGTTTGCCATTTATTGTTCATATTTTCATATTTATGTTCGTATTTTTATATCTCAGAAACCTACATGCTATTTAGGGGGTTGGTGTGAAATGCCATAGTAGGAGGCAGAAAAAATTATTGTCAATGTCCATTTATATCACACTATACTGCTAGCTGTTGGCTAGTAATTATGAAAACAAGCAACATTTCCATATGTACTTAATACTTGTAAAAATCAAGTGATTTACAGTCTATTTCATGGCATCAGGTGAAACCTTAGATGTTGGTGAAAAAACTGTCTTTGATATTTGCAAAGTAAGTTGCACATATTGATATATATCCAGTGTTATTTTTTTTTTGCTAATTATAAAACTAAGAATTTGTTTTCATATTTCCATAAGTATCTCAATAAACATGTACTCAGAGAGGAATTTCTTGTTGTCATTCAAAAGATTATGTCTAGTTAACAAATGTGTCCTAATTATATATCAATACGTTGCACAGTTTCCAAGATACATTCCTTTGTGAAAGTTTAGCAAAAATATATATAATGTTGGGTCTGTGTGCATTATAATATAGTATTTATGGAAAGACTAGGTGTGCACTGACTATTATCACTGTAAAAGATATTTCTTACTGATATCATAAAGGACTATGACTGGGTCTCCGATCCTAGTGAATATATTATGTGTTTCAGACATGGATGCCAATAAATTTGCTTGAGAGGTGAATTTTGGCACCCATGTTGAGAACACACGATACTGTATTACAATCAAAGATCCAATCATAATTCTTTGCAGTGCATGTAGATGGAGATTTATTTGCTCCAAGTACTATTAGTTATACAAAAGTAAGATGCAGAAAAATAAAAAAAATGCCATTTTATTTGTATGACAACGCAGCCGGTAGAGTGGGGACGTGGTTAACGTCTTTACATATTCCCTCTCTAAGCGTAGCTATTTTGATTTAAACTATTGGCTGTAATGTAACAGGCAGCAGACAGAAACAGGAGTTGAAACAGTTATTTCATGTCCTGCTGTTGGTGTTCAGTGGTTGGAGCTGTCAGGTTTTAGTGTCAGACTCAATGTTAACAGTGCACAGGGGGTGCTTAACAAATCTAAGTGCTGTTAAGGTCGGGTCTTGCATTAGAGTAGTGCTGAACAAGAATGTTACTTAACTGTTTTGGAAGCATAATCCCTGAGCTCCATGCACTACATTGCCAGTTGTACAGTTTTAGTAGCTTTTATTGGTCTCAAAATATTAGCATTTGTTTATTTTATGCTTATTAAGTTGATTTTTCAGAAAATACTCTGGGATGGCAACGATTTATGTAAGCTGCTAGAGGATGCCATTCCACACCACGTATGTGTTAATGAGCTAATATATGTAAATGAAGAAAGTGAGAATTACTTGAAATTATGACCCACCATAAGGTATCATTTTGGCAGTGTGGTCCCTTAAATCTTGCAGTAGTGAAATCAGCAGTAACCAGTTACCTATTTAGAAGTAAATCTACGTGGATATACTTCAGTGGTTAATTATCACTATCAATGGGCTTTACAAATACATGCAGAATCATATTTAGCTAGATAGTCACAACCCTCTACTTATAATGCAATGGAAGAAAAAGAGTAAATCTGCAAACTTGTTCATGGCTTGATCTGGTGTCCATATCAAAGTACTGTGCACATCTAAAAAGATGATGCTGATCCTTGTTTTGAAAGGGACAGAACTGCATTAGTCACAGTTCTCAAATGGAAATCTGGAAATGCTTGGTTAACAAGAAATAACTTGCCTCCATTGCTCATGTTTAAGGCAAAACAATATGCTGAAAAAAAATTCCCTTCAGTCTGACAGAACTTCTTGCAGCAGTCTTTCTTTTTTAACTCTTTATTGTTTCCCTCCACATTAGAAAGTTTTGAGAAAATGGACAGTGCTGGAACCGTTTCACATTTTGTTATTTGCTTCAAAATGTAAAATGGAATACCACCTATGAAGGTGTTATAGATTCATAGAATCTATAGATCAGTACTAAGCTAACTGTCCTTATGAACCATTTGAAGCCTAGCTATTTCACCCCATGTGAGAATCAAACCTTGCACCTTAACCATTATGACACCCCTCCCAGCAAACAGCCTTTGCAAGTCTTGAACCCAGGACCCTGCATACCATAGCCAAAGTGATTTACCACTAAGCCATATCATATATAATGTGGCTTTTGGATCTGAGAGAGTTGTCCATAACTGTTGTTGAAAAATATGTGTTACTAATATTTCTCATGTAATTTTACTATCCCTGAAAGTAGATGCTATACTGCTATAATCCCTTAAATATAATTCTGAATATGTGAACCACAAACTGTCAAGAGGAAGTTTGTGTCTTTAATGTCAGTGCCCTTAAAGTACAGTTGTATAAGTTGTACTTACCATAACAGTAGATGTACAAATTCCTCACTGCTGCAGTAGCCTTTTGGCTGTATATGTTGTATCCTGCCTAGGATACAACAATCAGGCAGCTTCATAAAGCTCTGGATCCCTCCCACACCTGCACTCTGACTGCTGACCATGTGGCACTTGGGGGGATATCAGCAATTGGAGTGTAGACAATGTCAACACTTTCTTTGCCAAACAAAAAGAAAATGCTTATTCATCCTGAAGCTCCAATAATATATAAACATATAACTTTTTGTTCAACATCTAAGTATATACAGTGTGTGTGTGTGTGTGTGTGTGTGTGTGTGTGTGTGTGTGTGTGTGTGTGTGTGTGTGTGTGTGTGTGTGTGTGTGTGTGTGTGTGAGGGGAGCAAGGTGCGGCTAGTGCAGCAGTGAAGAATTTGAATACCTACTGTTAAGGTAAGTGCAATTTACACAACTGGGGTATGTTCATTATTCTCACTGCTGCAGTAGCCTTTGGCTGTTTGGGTTGATTACTAAAGCTTATCCCACCCATAATGATGAAAAATAAGGGTCCAGGAGCCCCTGGAGAATAGTCCTAGCAAAGCCAGTCTTAGACCTGGAAAAGGAATCCAATATGTAATGCTTATGTCACTTTTTGTAAACATATGTAATGCTTTCTAATAGTATGCACAGAACATTGTGTAGTTGCCTCTAGAATACTTCTAGAGTCCATCACTTTCCACTATAACATCAAAGAAAACAAGGCTTTATTAGAATTTGCCATCATTCTGTTTGGTAATGTTTTAACATAGTTTGAATAACAAAAAAAGATATAAGGAACAACCAATTGGAACTATCTGAACTGACAGAGGTTGTCCTTTACCAGTTCCATACTAGCAATTCTACAGCTATATAGCTTTTCTAAAAGACTTACTACTGTCAAGATAATACCTGAAATGCACAAGCATAATTAGAATATATAGAATCTATTCTCTTTGTTATTTAAATTCGGAAAGAAAGGAAGACACTAGACGGCTAGATTCAAGGTACACTCTGAAAGTATTAAGGGCATATATGGTGGGGATTTTTTCTATAGATAACTGTATGTATGGAAAAGCGAAAGGGTTAGCCCATTATAAATAGCTGCAACCTGGATACTCTCTTGCAGATGTCAGGGCAATAAACCATTTAGACTACCAAAACATAAACAAAACTAAAACAGCCAGATAGCTGGCCCAAATGTGGACAGAAATAACTTTCCCAGCAAAGAGTAAAGATCACAATTACATGTAAACTGACTAACAGGTGAGCTTACATATCAGCAGAAAAACCTCTTTGAAGAACAGCTTGAGCAAAATCTGAAATGAAGAGTAGGATGCATTGGCAGACATGCTGAAAAGGCCAATTAACATCCCTTGCCAAAGGAGTAAACCGGCCATAGGATAGTAACTCACACAAATGTTGAAAACCAGCTGTAATAATACAAAATAGGGCACAGGTTATAGTTGGAGTACCAACTAGAACATCTTCTCCACTGGTTAACGTACGATTTCCTGGTAGTAGGATTTCTTGCCTCCTTTAGTGCCTGTTGCATGTTTTCATGAAAAACATGCCTGAAAGGTATTAGAATTGAATCATCCATGCAGTCAGCTGAAGGTGTTTGAGAATGGGATGTCTCAAACTCCCCCTGTCTTCTGTGAGTAGATCCAATCTATGAGAAAGCTTGTGGCAATTGTCCCTGGTCAATTCCATAAGAAGGTAGATCCAATACTGCCCAGGCTAGAACGGAGTTACCACAATTAGTTTTTGAGAATCCTACTGAATTTTCAGATTGACACCACATATTGGTGGAAATTGACTCCGTTAATGCATTTTTTTTGACAAAGCCCAATATTAGAATCTGAAAATCCCAGAGGATGAGTGTTATGCCCACATTTTTTTTAACCATTCGATATTTCTTGTGTATAACCTGGCAACAGGAATCATGAGAATCACAGATGCCATGAACCTTGTAATCCTAAGCTATTCTTTTGCTGAAGTCTCAGACTGATTGTAGAAGATCAGGAAAGTTTCCAGATACAAATTCACTTTTTCTTGTGTTAGGAATGCCTTTGAAGAGACAGATCTAAAAGGCAGTCTAAAAGTACAATCCTGTGTGGTGGAGTCAAGGAGGAATTTTGAACATTTATCTGAAAGCCCAGATTGTTAAGGAGTGAAGAAACCCATGTTAAGGACACCTGATTCTGACAATGTTAAATGGGGAATATACCAGTTCAGAAAACATGTGGGACAGAGTCCCCAGCTACCTGAATTCCAAGTGAACTCTAAGAAAGGATTTTCCTGAGTACTGTTTAGCGAAAGGCTGATCTTCCCCGAGAGACCAGATCAACTTTGTAATGAGTAATAAAAGTATGAGGATTAACTGAAGTAGCTGCAGCACAAATATTGTCCATGTATAATCTGGATAGAAATACTGAGGAGGTTGCCATGGACCTAGATGAATGAGCACTCAAGGTTTTTGGCAAAGATAAACCTAATTTGTTGTAGACAAAGGAAATGCAATCAGTTAGCCACTTAGCTAAAGTTACTTTGGTAACTTGCTTTCCCAATCTTGATTCTGAAAAAGAGACAAATAATTGATCTAATTTTCTGAATTTTTAAGTTCTACATAGATAGAAACTTAATTGTCTGTGAACGTCCAACAAGTGTAAAATGTATTCCCCTTTGTTCAAGAAATTTGGAAAGAAAAATGGGAGATTGATGGATTGATTAATGTTTGATCCTGATACCACCTTAGGAAGAAAGGATGGATTGGTTCATAAGGACACCCTGTCTTTATGAAAGATTAAATGAGGTTTAGAAGATAAGGCTTGAAGTTCTGAAACTCTCCTAGCTGATGTTATGGATACCAAAATATAGTTTTCCAAGCCAAAAACTTTAATTCACACTTTGCTGCCAGTTCAAATGGTGATCAAGTCAGTGCATGTAACACTAAATTCAAATTCCATGATGGAGTAAGCTCTTTAAAGGGAGGTCTCAGTAAAAATGTTACTTTTATAAATGCCTTACAAAGTCATGAGAAAGCTAAGGTAGAGCTGTCAACACCAATATGAAAATTAGAAATGGCATTTAATTGTACTTTAACCGTTGAGGAACTAGCCCCTTCATTAAAAAAGTAGACAAAAATTCAAGAGCTTTGGATACTGGTGCTGAAAAGAGGTTGATGTATTTCTGTTGTACTCAAAAAACAAATCTTTTTACATTTACTTTTGTATAGTTTCCTTGTGGAAACTTTGTGGGAAGATAAAAGAATGTGACGAACAGGGGAGGAGAGTCTTAAGTTGTCTAGCTATCAATGGAAGTGGAGAAACCATGCAGTCAGCTTTAGGCCTAAAATGTCTAGGTGAATCACATCTGTTCGGTGAGAAGAAAGGTCTGGAATTGGATCCAGGATCCAAAAAAGATGAACTAGATGAGTCCAAAGGAAGGGGAACCAAATTTTTTATGAGGCCAATAAGGGCAATGAGAATGACTGTGCTCTTTTGCTTTCTGAAGAAACTTGGGGATTAGAGGAGTTGGGGGTAAGCATAGAGAAGACCGGGAGGCTGGTTGTGGAGGCAAGCATCTCTTGGTGATTTCCCCAGTGGGAGGATCAGGGCAAAAAACCTGCTGGACTTGTTGTTGAGGAGAGATGCAAAGAGGTCACAGCATGACTAGCCCCATTGGTGGAATATCTTCTCTGCAATTTTCTTGTTGAGAGACCACTTGTGAGAGAATAAGATGGAACCTTCTCAACTTGTCTACTATCATGTTGGATATGCCTGAAATGTGTGTTGTTATAAGAAATCAATTGTATGAGATTGCCTGTTGCTACACTCTCAGAGCTTCTAGATGTAAAGGGTAAGATCTGGTTCCTCCTTGTTTGTTGATGTACCAGACTGCTGACATATTGTCCATCTGAATCGCAGTAGTCCCTGAAGGGAGAGAGTCTTGGAAAGCTTGCAGTGCTTGGAGAACTGCTCTCATTTCTAGGACATTGATATGTGTGTTGGCCTCTTCTGCAGCTAAGTGCCTTGGACGATCTTTCCCAAGAAATGCCCCCCCCCCACACCTAATTTGGGATGCGTCTGTGGTCATTATGGACTTGGGATGAGGAAGTATGAAAGGGCAGCCTTGTAAAATCTGTTCTGAGCAAATCCACCACATGAGTGTCTTTAGTATCTTTAGTGTCTCACTAAAATGTACTAACATTATTTTGATTCCTTTTCTAAATGTTGTGATAATCCTGTACAATACATAGAGATGTCTTTAGATATAATGTAATCAATGTAAACTGTTACATGCCTCTTCTCTGTAGTAGTTATACTTGAGTTTTTGTTTCTTGTTTTAAATCAGTTTCTGTTTTTATTTTTGCCACTGTAATACAAAATTGTACTAACAATGGAACTTTTCTCCCTGTGCCTCCGCTGAAAAAGGGCAACCTGCCCAGTTGAACTTTCCCGGTAAACAAGTATAAAATAAATAAATCAAATAAATGAGGTATCTTTTACATGCTTGAGTTATTTTGATCTGGGTGGACAAAGGCTGAACAGGACTGACCACTGAATCACCAGGGTCCATTGAAGAGGTTTCATATGGTATCTTGCCAATTGAACTAAAATTATAGCAGCAGATATTGACCCTAAAGCCTGTATAATAATTTGGGCTGACAATGAGGAATTTTGAATTGTCTTTTTGACTTGAAATTGAATAGTTTGTGCCCTTTGCAGGGGAAGGGAGGCTGTCACTGATACAGTACTGAACAAGGCTCCTGTGAATTCTAGCACTTGAACTGGTTCTAGCCGAGATTTGTTGAGACTGATGGTAACGCCTAGGTGAGAGCACAATTAGAGTACATAATCTCTTGCTTTGATCAACAGATGCCTGTTCGCAGAGGTTATAAGCCAGTCATCCAGGTAAGGAAAAACTTGGAGTCCTTGCAGTCTTATGTAAGCTGCTACTACTGCCATGCATTTGGAGAACACCCTGGGGGCTGTGGTGAGACCAAAGGGCAGAGCTCTGAACTGGTAATGTCTGGCTCCCAGCCAGAAGTGTAGATAACCTTTTGGATTACCTGTTCATTTTTATGTGATAGTATTCATCCTGAAGATCTATTGAGCACATCCAGTCATCCTGATGTTGAAATAGCAACATGGACTGAACCGTGACCATCTGTAGCTTTGTGTACTGAACTGTTATGTTCAGAATGCTGAGATCCAATATTGGTCTCCAGTACCCTGTTTTCTTTGGCACTAAAAAGAATCTTGATTAGGTTCCAGACTCTCTCTGGTCTAGGAGGACCTCTTGGATGACTCTTTTTTCTAGCATCTTTTTTATTTCTTGTGCTGCTTCTTTCCTCTTACTGGGTGGAACATCAGGAATCTTGTTTAAATGTAATAGGGGAGGGGGTGGGAAAAGGATACTATATAACCTCTGGAAATAATCCTCCGCACCTACATATCTGTTGTGATGTCTAGCCAGGCTCTCTGACGCAGGGATAAGTGACACCTGACTGCCTCCAGAGATGGGCAGTCAGGTCTTTTTCAGGAGCACTGGTAGGATCTGTCAGAGAAGAAATCCCATAATCCTTGAATCTGCAGGCCTCCTCTGCCAGCCATGTGGGTGGCATCTTCTTTTGAATTCCCCCCTCTGCCCCAGGGGGAAATGTCTCCACGTATATAATGCAAAGGACTCTGGGATTTTTTGAACCACATTCTCTGACCAACTTATTTATTCCTAAAGAAGGCTCTTTGAGAGGTCAAAAACATATGCCCACTGCAGGCAGGATCTTTCCATCTTGCTCACACCTGGATAGTGTGTCCTTCACTTTGGGGCCAAACAATGAACTTCCCTCAAAAGGAGCATTGACAAAGGAAGACTTGAAGGGCTCCACGAAATCGCGCAAGTGCATCCAGGCATGTCTCCTAATGGAAATGCCTGAACCCACTGCCCTTGAGGTACTTTCATCTGCATGTGAAATGAGCCTCATGGATGAATTTGAGATTGACTGTAGGCTAGCCAGTTGAGAGGCAATGGAAGTCTGTACCTCAGCAGTTATTGTTCCTGAGAGGGTTTGGAGAATTCTTTAATCAAATCTTTCTGAAGTCTGGTGTAGTGCTCCAAATTATTCAGCAAACTAAGTGCGAAAGTCGCTGAAGCATAAACATGTTTCCCAAATCTGTCCAACATCCTAGATTCCCTGTTGGGGGGGGGGGTGACAAGATGAACTCTGCTCCGCGAGTTCCTTCTTTGTGGCCACTGCTGTGACCATGGCATCCACTGGTGCTCCTTTACTCCAGAACTCTCTTCCCTTCAGTGGTACCAGGATCCTATCTGGTCTCTTAGAGATCAGCTCAACAGAATCAGGTTCATTCCATGCCCACTGAGTGACCAAATCTATGAGCTCATCGATGGGTGGATTCACCCAGGAAGTAGATGGGCCAGACCCAAATTCTTCCAGGAATACCAATTCCTCTTGGGAAGGGTTATTAGTAGACCAGCTACCCCTTTGCTTAAGGATCTCCAAAATGTCTTCAAAGGAGGCATTAGGTGATGATCCTGGGGACCTTTTCCCTTTATTGAAATTGGTATATTCCATGACTGACTCCTGAGGGAAGTCTAAGTGCCTTCTCTTGCACTTTCTTTTCCTAGGGACTTCTTCAGTGGGATGCTTTGGAGAAGTCTCAGAAGATATAAGTATACCCTGCTGGGTAGCCTGGAGACATGGAAGATCTGAGGGGGAGGAATCATCTGTCCTGTAAAAGAGAACACTCTCTTTACCACCTCAAAAGTAGAATGCCCCAGGAAAAAGGATGCTGATGGAGTCAAGAAGACATGTTTCCAGACCATTGGGTCCATCTGACTTGAAGGCAGTTCAACCAAGGCAGACATTAGAGCCATGCAGTACAATGGTGAGGCTCTGAGGGGCAGAGACAGCTTCAAAAGCTTCAGAGTCGACTCTAACACCTCAGATCCAACAACAACACTTCTGCTGTAAGAGTCATCCAGCTCCGACATACTTCCAGCCAGTCCACTCAGAGAAGGTATAGGAGCCAAAGATATGACAATCTCCAGATTTGATACAGATGGTCCCAGAAAACTCAGATCCACAGGCTCTGAAGCCAAAGGAATGATTGGAGAAGATGGGTGGAGTAAGCACTGGTAAAGGTCTTTGGACCCAAAGAGGTAGGAGCTGAGAGAACTCCCATCTTAATCTGTGCCAAGAGAAACTTCCTCATCATTCTATCCACATCTGCCTCTGTAAGACTTCTGAAAGAATGGGAAGAAAAATGCCACTGAAGGGGACATAGAGTGACAGCATCTCTCTAAAATGGGGAATGGCACCCACGAGGGGACAGGGTCCATAGTTCAGGGGAGCTGTTTCTGCTCCAAAAGAACCAGATCCAATGAGGTAGTCCTTGTATCTGAAACAGTCAGATCTGAGGATTTGGTCTTTGGATCTGACTGCTTTATGATTATCCAGGCTGGCTCCATGGTCGGATGGGAAGAAGGAATGGGAGATCCAGAAGGTTCCAGCTGGTGCTTTCTGGTGCCTTTTCTGTCTGCCTTGGAGGGTTGAACTCCAGCCAGTGACTCAGAAAAGGATGTTGGAAGCAGTCTTTTCAATATCAGTTTGTTTTATGGTTGATCAATGCCCTGGGGTTAAAGCTTTTGCAGATGTCGCAGGACACCTTCACGTGCTCAGGGCCTAAACAATACATACAAGAGTTGTGGGCATCAGACAGAGGGATTTTATGCCCACACACTCTGCATTTTTTGAAACCCAAATGTTTTTCAGCCATCTCAAACAGTACTACAGAAAAAAAGGTCAACTTATTTATTTATTTTTTTTTAGTAGAAAGTTGGAAAAATTACCAACAATGGTATGTGTCAAAAGGTGTTAAGAAATGGTAATATAAAAATTACTGTAAGGTAAAGGGGAAAGAATGGGAATAATACCAACAATGGTGACTAAGTTACACTGAAGAAGTATAGGATAAGGGAGATAAAAAAGAATTAGTCAAAATAGAAAGAAATTTTAAGATAGAGAAAAAGGAAGAAAATTTATTTTACTTATCTCTATGAATATACTGACGCTGAAGACCTGACAACCACATCCATACATGAAGGCAGCAAACAAGATCTGACATATTGAGGGGGAGTACAGCATTATGTGTAAGGGAGGAGCTTGAGTTTGCAGTATGCACGAGCTGTAAAAAGAGGCTGAGTCAGATCTGAGGGTTGGATCTAATCCCACATGTTGAGGAATGAATGCAAACTGACAACATCAAATCTAAGGATAAAATTGTAAAGGTACGGATAGCTTTGAATTCTCATGCTGTCACCACTGAAAATATGGAAAATGTGAATAAAAAATTATAAGAAAAATATGCATATTTATTGACTGAAATATAGATAGTAAAGCAGAAACAGGTTGATCAAGATGATATAGGTTCATAGGTTGGTACTAGGCTATTGGCCCTAAGGCCTATGCAAGCCTAGCCATAACAATTCCCTGGAAATTTTTTCCCACAATATTTACTTCTCTGGGCCCTTGTCTAGCAGGGTGACTGACATGATCCCCGGGCTGAATTTCCTATCTCCCATCCAATCATCAAGGTTCCTTTTGAAGAGGGCCAATGAGGTGCTCTGCTTGACATGTATGGGCAGTCGATTCCAGAGTATGGGGAGTCTCTGGGTCAGGAACCTATCCCTCCAGCATGTTTTGTTCATTGTGATGAAAAGGTTTAGATCCCTGGAGCATGTGGCTCTGAGGGATTGGGATTTCTTTAACTGGAGCATGTCCAACAGCTCAGGGTTTGACATGGCCTTGTATGTTAAGCAGAGATCGCCTCTGAGTAGACGATATGCCACAGAGTATAGCTGGAGTTTTTTTAGACGGTCAGCATATGGCATCTGCTTTAGGCCTGTGATTCTTTTAGTGAGGTATTTCTGTGGCCTTTCCAGCTGTTGCAGATGTCTTGGGAGGTACATACCAAATGGGCCATTATACTCTATAATGGGTCTAATGAGGGATGAGTACAGTGGGACAATGGCCTCCTTTTTTCTGGATGAAAAGCCCTTAGTAATGAGGTGTGCCACGTAGAAGGATTTCCTGACTGTTGTGGCAATGTGGTTATCGAAAGTGAGACCACTGTCCACTTGTGTCCCTAAGTCTCTCATCACACTTTCGATGTTTAGTGTCCTGCCACCTATGTGGTAGTTCATGGGTACATGTTTTTTTCCAAAGGGGATGACTATACATTTCTTGGCATTAAGCTTGAGCCCATGGCTCTGGCACCAGGCATCTGTTTCTGTAAGGCCCTCTTGTAGAATATCCACATCATTTCGGGATTCAATAATGGCTCCCAGTTTGCAGTCATCTGCAAACTTTGTTAGCCAAAGTCCCTTAGTGTTGGCCTGTACTTCAGAGAAGTAGATGCCAAACAAGAGTGATCCCAGGACTGAACCCTGAGGTACTCCACTTGTCACTTGTCTGGAGCTGGATTTGGAGTTGGCTACTTTTACAGTCTGGGTTCTGTCAGTAAGCCAGTTGGCAACTCATCGAGTGACATAGGGATTTATGCCCAGATTAGTAAGTTTATCTATGATTCCAGAGTGGGGGATGGTGTTGAAGGCCTTGGCGAGGTCCAGATAGGCTGTGTGGACCTCCTTACCCTTGTCCACAGCTCTGGAGACCGATTCAAAGAAGTCAATCAGATTCAGGAGACAAGATCGGCGCTTCACAAACCCAAACTGGGTGGGGTTCAGTGTCTAGAGGTTGCCAATGTCTTTGTTTATAAGTTCCATGATAATGCGTTCCATGCCCTTGCAGATCAGGCTTATCAGACTGATGGGACGGTAGTTCCCAGAATCCAAGGCAGATCCTCCTTTGTGGAGTGGGATAACTGTAGCTGTGTGCCACTCAGTGGGCACAAAGCCTGAGGTGAGGCTATGATTAAACATGACACTTAGGTGGGGTGCCAGTTCATTTTGTAGTTCATGTAGTACACAGTCTGGGATGTCATCTGGTCCCATGGATGCTGTATTCATAGCTTTGGAGAGTGCTGTTTCTACCTGTGTGGCTGTGATTATCGGTTTGGCAATCTTTTGGTATTGAGATGGGCCCCTTAGGGGGTGAGAGGGGAGTTATGTTGGCACTAAATCGATCTGCCAGGATATTGGCAATATCCTTGGGATCAGTATATTTAATGCCATTCTGTTGTAGCTCAGAGCAGATCTGAGCATTGCCATTTAGATTCTTGACATAACTATAGAATGTCTTGTGGTTGTCTTTGGAATCTTTGGCAATTTTATTTTAGTATCTAGCTTTTGAGGATTTTATGAGGGATCTCAGCTTCTTACTGAGGCTGGTGAGGGAGTTTTTTGCATCCTGGGATTTTCCTCTTTCCTGCAACAGTTTCTTCCTTCTGTTGAATACTTTGTTTATAGCAGGGGACCACCAGATTTGGCTTCCTTTTTATGGAGAAGAGCATCTTGGTTCTATTTGGGATGGCACGATTCATGCACAAGTGGATGTGCTCGTACAGTGCCTTAGTGTAGGATTTTGCAGTCAGACTTCCAGATCCCGTCTGCATGGGTGTTGTGAAGTTTGTCACTTCTGACTTCAGTAGCATGAAGTTGGCTTTGGAGAAGTTTTTTAAGGAGGTTTCCTTACTGGGGAGTGGGGGTGGGATGTGGATGTCAAGGATGATTTGCTTATGGTCAGACCTGACCAATGAGGGGGTGACCACTGGTGTGGAGCATCTATCTCCCATGTTGGTAATGACCAGGTCTAGGATATTGGAGCCCCTGGTGGGACAATGGATTAGTTGATCCAGGGCGTTGGAATTTATGAATTCCAGGAACCGTTGGGAAAAGGAGTTGGTACCTGAGTAGTTTTCCCAGTTAATGGCAGAGTAGTTGAAATCACCTAGTATTAGGGTGTTTGGTTGTATCTTAATATTTTCCAGTATGTTTAGGAAGGTGTAGTGAGAATCTTGGGGTATGGTGCGGGATCTGTAGCAAGCTACAGTTTGGATTGCAGTCTTACCTAGTGTTAATTGCACCTGGAGAATTTCAGATGCATTGTGTTGGGCAACTAGCCTGGAGGTGTGAATATCCTTGGTGAATATGGACACTCCTCCACCTTTAGTGTTTCGGTCTTGGTTTTGTGGCCGAAAAGTGTGGTAAGAATTGTAGCCTGGTATTGCAGGGGTGCTCCCTGGAGCCTTGAACCAGCTCTCAGTCACTGCACAGATATCAATGTTCTCCATTTTTAGGAGTGCCTCGAGAGAGTGCATTTTGAGGTTTAGACTTCTAGCATTGAGTAGCATTACCTTCAGATTTTGCATGCTTGTATCTGTTACGGTGGTGGTTTTATCCTTTGAACCTTGCCTAAAAAAGGCACTATAGGGGTGGTAAGAGCTTTAGCCAGTAACCTGAATCCCAGGGATGACAGGTGCAGACCATCTCTGGCAAAGCATTGTGGTTTGTCGATCATGTCTTCCCAGGCAGACAAATACTGGATCCCCTTTGAATGACACCAGAAGCTTAGCCAACTGTTGAAGTCAATCATTTTGTCCTTATACTGTGGTATCATTCTGGGCGAAGGCAGGATGCTACTCAGTGCTAGGGTCATACCTGCCTGGGTCACATGATCCAAGAGCTCTTCCATGTCTCTTTTCATGTAGTCCAGGGAGGTACGTCTCAAGTCATTTACTCCAGCATGGATAATGACAGAGTTGTACTTGTACTTGTTGTGGAGTGACTTGAGTGCATGTGTTATGTGGCAGTTCCTGGCACCCGACAAGCAGCTGACTGTAATTTTCTCCTTGTTCACCCTGGTGAGTGGGACATCAGTGTGCCTGACTATAGAGTCACCTATGACTAAAGTGTTGGGTACATTGTCTTGCCTTAGGGGCTGTTTTTGGGTGGTACACTGGTGTTGTGAGCTATGTGTCACTTTGGTTGTGACTGGTGTTTGTTTCCATTTCGGCTTCAGAGGTCCTTGTTGCTTGGGCAGTTTAATGTTAAGGGCCTCCGTATATGTGGGTTTAGTGTTGCTATGTGTGGGAGTTGATGGTGTGGGTTTTGAAGGGCTATGAGTTGCTAGAGGTGTAATGCAGGTGTTAGCCTTCTCCTCTTGACTGTCTAGCACAGTCTTGACCGGAGAGAGCTTTGCTTCCAGTTTGGCTATGTAAGTGCATCTCTCTGAGAAAATAGTCACATTAACAGCATACCTGAAAAATTAAGCAGGTGAAGACTATTTGCCTTGTTTGTAAGAGAACTGGCTGGACAGAGTGGACTGCATGCAAGCCAAATTAAAATTGAGAGTCCATCAGTGACAGCTTGGCAGTTGGGACATGTTATGGTACATATTAAACATTTAAACTGAAGGGCCAGATTTGGCTATTATTTTGGTAACCAGAGAAGGTATGTAAAATAGGGGGTAAACATTTTTTTTCTTGTGGAAATTACTGTGATCTAGCTTATAGAAAGAATATGATGTGTATTTTTTTGGATTCCATTAGAGGATGCATATTAGAGAAGATAATGTTTGCAATGTTATATCCATCTGCTTTCATAGTTGATTTTCCTTGAGGATTTAATGCTATTACTGCTTCTCAGAAAGCCTTAGCAGTCATGTAAGACATGAGATGACATAGATCGAGGAGGGTTCAGCAAACACTTTAACTGCAGAAATGCAGACTATTGGGTCGGTGTTTGTGGAGAGTTTGAAATGGTCTGCCTTAAATAAATTGAAAGCATTTAGGAGATGTGTGAGTTGAGAAGTGTTTTCTTCATTTACAGCTCATATGGCTCAATGTCTGAAGCAGTTCACAAATTTGCTAGACAAGCCTGATGACATCCAACAATGGACATGATTTGTTTGGAAAATGTACTTTTATTGGGAGCTTTATTTTATGATGCTAGCACTGAGTTGCATGTTGCTATGACATAAACACAGAATTTATCTTGCAGCTGTAAAAATACATCCATTTAGCCATCTTGGGTAAGTTGGTGGGAAGGCTAGTGGTACCTCTACTACAGCGATTTGGAAAATTAAAAAAATATTTATTTATTTATTTTACATTTGTTGACCGGGATAGTCCGACTCGATGCATGTCCATTTTCAGCAGAGGCCCGGGGAGAAAAACTCCAAGGGTAAGCAGATAGAGCATTACATAATACCAGCATTACATATTACAAACAGACTGTTTACAGAGATTACGTAAGTAAGCAAGTTAAACAAGTTCCACAGGTTACAGTTAATCCTGAGCACAAGTCAGGATTAAATTAAATTACACAGTAAACTGGTTAACAGATTTTTACACATTCTAGAGAGAGTTAGCCAGGCTTGATACATTGACATAGCCAGTTAAGTGACAAATGTTGTTTGAGTCTAGTTTTAAATTGACCTAAGGTGGAAAGTAAGGTAATATCAGCTGGAAAGAGTTCCAGGATCTACTTACAGAGTTTGCAAAGAGAGAATCACTGGCTGTGTTACTAATTTTGCTAGTCTGAATTAGTAGTTTGTTAGAGGATCAGTGGTCTAGGATTGTTATAGGGGTGATAATATTTTTAAGTACAGGAGTATTGTCCGGATTATAGAGGATTTTATAGGCCATAATCAGTTGGTTATACTGGATTAGGCTGGGTAGTTCAAGCCACCCAAGCTGATTTAGATTGATGCAATGATGTGTCCTAAAAGGCAGCCCAGTGGCAAACCTGGCAATGTGGTTGTAGCAAATTGAGAGTTTGTTAAGGACAGTCTTGTTCAAATTCAAGAGTAGAGGGGATGCATACAGAAGGGTTGAAAGAAAGTGAGAGCGAGCTATGACAATTTTAGCTGGAGGGGTTAAGAAGGCTTTTATTCTGTAAAGTGACCCTAGTTTTTTATTGATGGTTTTGATAGTTTGGTTAACATGTAGGTCGAATTTTAGATTATTGTCTATGATGACACCTAATAGTTTTGTAGATGGGTCAGGAGAGATTATTGTGCCATCATTTGATTTTGTGGTAAAGGTAAAAGCGGTAGACCTACGTGTTGGTGAAAATAACAGCATTTTAGTTTTTTTGGGATTTAGGATCAGACAATGTTCAGAAAGCCAGTTTTTATTGTATTAAAGGTGGTCTGGGTAGCTGACCATAACACTACTGGAGATGTGGCTGAGCAAATCAGAGTAGAGTTATCAGCATATTGGATACAGCTGACTTTTGGGATGACAGTATAAAGGTTGTTAATGAAGATGGAGAACAGCAAGGGCCCTAGTATAGAGCCTTGTGGTACTCCAAGGGTGTTAGGTAGAAAGTTAGAGAGTTTGTTCTGCCAGAGGACAGTCTGCTGTCTACCATTCAGGTGGGATTGAAACCATTGGAGGGCTCCAGTATCTAGACAGAATGTTTGCAGGGTGTGGATTAAAAGTTGGTGATCAACCATATCGAATGCCTTGGAAAGACCCAAAAAGAGGGCTGAGGATATACAATTATTGTTGCGATTATGGTTTATGGTGCTAGTAAAAACAGGGCAGACTTCTTCATTTCTGGGTCTCTTTGCTGCCAAAATGGTTTTTAGATGACTGGAAGGAATGTTGTACAGTGATGTACAGAGGAATAGATCTGATTTCATGCAACTGTATTGTCAAGGATTATAAGGTGTTTCCTAACTATACAGGGATAGAGACTACCTGGCTAATTATGTAGTGAATTGTTATGTGACAGTGGAACCAAGTCCTAAGTGCTTGAAGGCCTGCTATTAGAGCTTATGACTGAAAACATTTTGATTATAAGGCTGTAAGAGGTAATGTGTTCTGTGTCTCCTTGTCTCCTGTTTATACTATTTAGTACCATGGCAGCTAGTCTAGATAAGAAACTAATTTCTTTGTAAGTTTTTGACAGCAGACAAACATTTTCTGCCAGTTTTTGAACATTCCTATTCTACGTGTAAGAGTTTTTGTATTTCTAGAAGATTGTTTAACTTAAATTATTCTTTCATTTCAAGAAATTGCAGAAGATGAATCACTACACACATGAGACTGCCTAATAAGCTAAGCAAACAAAAAACATTTTGTTGAACACTCATTGGGTGGTTTTAATGCTTAACATTATTTTATCTTGTAGTTTCTGGTTATGTTGCATCCTGTTGTAAATAATTATTGTGGTTGGATATGTATGTTAAACATTCTTGTTATTCTGAAAGGCAGTTATTTTAACTCATCTCCTGCTTGTTCAAATAATATTTTTTATGGCTGGTAGAAATATTTGTGGAGGATACAGTGTGTATTGTTATGTTTTGAGAACTTGCATGGTTAATATAAATGGGAAAATGTTAAGTTAGACAAGGGATATTCTTATAAAAAGCAGTAGAGTTGTATATGCTATTAAATGTCCCCGAACTCCACCTAAATGGGATCTAGGAACAACTAAATGAATGGTGAAGATAAATCTATAAGAACATGCCAGAGATATGAAAAATACAATTCTATCAAGTCCAGTAGCTACACATGCATTATTAAAACGTGGCAGCAGTTTTCATTATTTCAGCTTTTTGGTAATACTCTCAGTAAAGTTACAGAGAGGAAGTGACTCTTTGATCACATTAGATAAATTATTAGCTAAATTAATTCTAAAATGCAATATTATATGGCACCTAGGACCATTCATTTAGAGGTTTACTGGCAGTATTTTATATGTGTCACATGATAATAGGTTTGACATTCAGTATATAATGTGTTGTTTTAAAGGGCTAAACAAGTGTATTTGTGCCTATAAGAAGCTAATTACCAATGGGTTCTAATACATGGTGTATTGTGTGGTAATAACGATTTTTTCACCCAAAAGCACTAGAGAGTAAGATAACATTTTTATCTGTTTTATTTCTAGTTGCATGACAGAAGTGCATATAGTGTTCATTATCATGTTTAGAGCCTCTGGCAACAATATTTAAACATTCAGATCCAAGAAAATATTGGATAGGTAGAGAGGAGATAAACATTATTTTCTACTTTACTGGTGAAGTGCTAATGTACTTGACAAAGCCAGAGCAAGATGTTGTTGGCTTTTGAAATAATGAGAAAGTAAGACATTTTTTGTCAGGGTTTAAAGTTAATAAATTAAATTATAATAGGTAATGATGTACCTTCCTAATCCCTGAAAAATGAACATGCTTATTTATGGCAGGTGGGTCATATTAAATCTTTAGAAACGTATCTAGGTAACATTCTACAGGAGTCTATTAATAAAGCCTTTGATAAATTAAAAAAAAAAAGATTAAAGAGGGATTTTTGAAAGTGGAAGATGGTTGAACTAGAGTTATATCAGAGGGGAAAGCTTTGTCCTGCTTTGTGCCCCTATTGCTGCATGTGTCTCAGGTGTTTCTAATAGATATCCCAAGCATTTGTTTTTTTAATCTGTGAAAGTATGATGCGAGATTGAGCTCATGTATCTTGAGAGAAGCATATTTTGCCAAAGGAAATGTGAGGACTTAATGTTCCAGATCCATATCTTTATTATGAGGAAGTCCAATTGAGGATTATATGTTTCTGGCTATGGTTATTATGTTATTATATTGCAAAGTGGAAGAAATTAATAAATTTAACTAATACTAATTCAGATTTGTTTAATTGGGTGATTATACCATGGTAGGCATCTAGATTGTTTTTATGTGATAAAACAAGTTCTTGGGGCTTAGCAGAATATTTTAACAATATCAGAGATTACCCCTGGTTGAATCTATTAGTACCTATCAGCAATAGTAAAGTAGGGATTCAAGAGGCTAAATATTTGGTTTAAAGACAGGGAAGGAAAGAAAGAAAAACACAATGTGGACTTTTGAAGACAACTGTGGTTAGACTCACCCCAAGATTCAATAACACCTACATTACGTGTACGCTAAGTGTACACCATTCTGAGTGAACAGACAGCACAGACATGACTCCTACCTTCTTCCTCCTAATTTTAGTTTTCCTACTGATATTCTTGCAGATTTAAATATTGACAGGGATTCATAAAGTTTACCATAAATTACAGACTACATGTACACATAGTTTAATCTTTCTGAGTGAATAGAAAGCACAAAAATGTGATAAGAATGTTCTTGAATACATATTGTGTACACTTAGTGTACACTTAATGTAGGCTTTATTGAATCTGGCCCTAAAAATAGGTTGTACGCCTGCAGATCTTTAGTCTGCCTAATCCATTATGAATGAAATGTGAAGGAGTAATGGGTATGTTAAGAGTGATTGGTTTAATACAACCATTGAATGTTATACCCTAGGAGTGTTGTCAAAAGTGGTAGATGTGAATTTTTAGTGAGAAGTCATTTCAGCTGTATGGCATGCAAAGTTTGGAGGGAAAAATAATAAAAAGAGCAGATTATAAAAAACAAAACAAAACTGGATTATGGTGCTAGCCCCAGAAATAGATGATATGAGGATAGCTTTGCCAATTAATATGATATGCTACCAAATCTTTGAAATGTTAATTTTTTTTTGCAAGGAAATGTTTGCAGAGATGCTTTAATATTCAAAAAAGATTAAGAAAGACATTCCAAAATATCAACCTTCAGTGTTTGACATGTGATGAAGTGGGCTTTGGGATCATGGGAACATAGTGCAGGTGACAGGTGTCTCATCAGAGAGTATGAGGGTGATCAATGGTATCTCAAAGTACTCATTGCTGAGACATCTTTTCTCCAGAATTTACCTTTCTTATCAACAGATCATGAACCAAGATCTTTACATAACAAAGTCTGTAGAGAATTGTAAACTATGAGCTATTGTCAAGTTCCCCTCTGATGACCAATCCCTTTAGCAAGCAAGCAAGAACCTAAACTCATGAATACATGATATACTAAAAAAGGCTTAAATTAAATGCTAAAAAGTGCAATACTGTCACATTTGGTAGACATCCCTTCCTCCAATGTACAACATAGATAATGCACCACTCCAAAATGAGAATGTTGTTAGAGACTTTGACACTTGAATTGATAATGTTCTTCTTTGATCACCATGTAACAGCAGAAGTTAGAAGGTCCTTTTACTCAGCACAGCTAATTGCCAAAGAAATATCATGCAGAATTAAAGCAGTCATTATTCCCATATATCCAGCATTGCTTAAGCAGATTATTGAATACAATGCCTCTTTTGGCAAGTACTTCACTCAACATATCATACAACTAGAAAGACCCCCAGCGGTTCCTAATTAAGAAGATCACTGGTTTAAAAACCCTAAGCTACTATAAAATACTAGAAGCACTGTCCCTTTATTTAGTATTTATAAACTCCTGAGGGGAGATGTTTATCTTGCCTTCCATGCTATTAGGGATCCAGTGGTCTTTGATTTGTTAACTCCACTATGCAAACAGTCCCATGGATACAAGAGCTAGGGATCTAAATCTTCACCAGCAGATACACGACAAACAATGTAGAGATTGGTTCATAATGCAATGTCTTATCCACCTGGAAAAGACTCCCCTTGCATATTAATCAGTGTGAGACATTATCTTACTTCAAATGTGTAGTGGATGATTGGATGGATATTCTCAAATTCACCATGGGCTTGACTGGCCTAGTGGAGGGGAAGCCTAAGCATGGCTACTGGCAAGGTGTAAATGATTACAAGACTCAATTGCTTTTAATTTTTCTATAGTCCTATTATCTTATGTTCTAGTTTCCCACTCTCTGCAGGTGACCATCAGTTGCCACCAGCTCCTCTTTTTAATCACTGGGTCTACCAGACACCACCTTAGAGCCTCCCCAAGCTTAATCCAAGTCTGGGGCTGGTGAGAGATTGAGGATGCTGGTGCAGCATCATACTGCTGTCATGGTATGTGCTCTAACCTCCTCTCACACCATGGCAGGCTTACAGACTCTGTAACTGCTGCCTACATGAGGTGCATGCTTGCTTCTGCACACGTACAACCTTCTAACCAAGCTGTATACCACTTGCAATGTGGAGTTCTCCTGGCTGCTAATGATGATATTGCAGCAAGCCTAGGCAGTCTCCATCCCCCAAGGATGGGTGAACCAGAATCAACCACTTTCTTCCATTCTTCCCTCTATCTGGTCTCTCCAGCACCTGTGGTGCTAGTTGAACCCAGATCATCTGGGGCACAATAAGGGCTTTATTCTTCTGTTTCATGGGGCTGAACTTGGTCATGTTCTAGTCTGACTAATTTTAAGGGAGATTTAATTTAGCTGGTGGCAGGATTGTTAGAATAAACTATAAAACTACAAAGGAATTGATGCTACTAGGCAATGTAAAACAATAAAAATGTGCAAAGGATGAGAGGCTATATTATTTTTATTGATGGCCATAGCCAGCAAGGGGCCATTTAGTAGTGCAATGAGTGGAACTGTCATTTCAGACCAATAGATTCTCTTAATTCTCGGCTAGGCATTCCACATTTGCTGTTGATAGACGTTGATTATCCGCTGTACATTATATCCTTGAGATTCCATCCAACATTTGCATAAAAACTAAGCTGCCATTCATTACACTATTCCTGCAGTTATGTTTCATCTTCTGCATATTCACCCTGTTATAGGTTTTTTTAACACCAGTAGCCACGGTGGTGCAGCGGTTAGCATTGTTGCATCACAACAAGAGGTTCTCCTGTTTGATTCTTGGCTGGAGCGCCTTCTGTGTGGAGTCTGTATGTCTTCCCCACAGTCAAGTGACATTAAAGACATGCTGGTAGGTGTGTGAGTGAATGGGTGTGCCTTCCTTGAAGGTTAGGCATTGGGCTGGCACCTCGGCACTGTAAAAATCCACTGCCAATCAATAGCGTACCGGAGTTCCTCTGTGGTGACCCCTAACTGGGAAAAGCCAAAAGACATTACTATTGAATTATCACTTAAGACATAGGCAAACATACATTTATGTAAAAGAAAACAAACCATGTTAACATACTTCTAATTGCAGACATTATGTATCACATATTTTTGTATAACTATCATCAATCCAACATTATATAAATTGCTCATTTCCTGCATTCCCTTAAATATCACCCCTACTCCAAAACATTATTCTATATGTATTTTTCCCAAAATTTCTTTTTTTCTCTTTGTAATTCACTTCTACTCTTTTCTAAATACCCCATGTCCAGTTATTTTATCTCTGTTACAATATTCAGTACTTCAAATACAGTTGTTTCAAACTTTGATTTCCATTTTTAGTAAATGCTTTTTGGCAGCCAGAATTAAACTTAGCAAAGCCTTACTATGTCTAGGTAATTCAGATCGTGTATCACAGCTCAAAAATCCTTTCCTTAGTTACATCCATTTGCTAACCCAATATTTCTGACAGAGTACTCTGTAGGGAATTTTTGCAATCCGCCAACTCATTACATGCCGAAAGCATATATTTCCAGTTCCCCATCACATCTCCAACATTTGACATCTATCTACCTACCTGAATAAAAAAACATCTTTGGAGTCTGCTTGGGGTGAAAATACCTATGCAAACTCTTCCAGGAGAAAATCCTAAATCTTCCAGACTCTGTTGCATACTTGGGAGCCATACATATGTTCTCCCATTGTTTTCTTGTGAATTACTTATCCGGTCTCTCTTCCCAATAATTTCTAACCTTCTCTGATTGATTCCTAATGTTATTGTGCAATATTTTATATGCCCTACTAATTATCCCCTTTTTAACAGCAACTTCTCTTCTAGATTTGACTAAAAGCTCTATCAGATCATGTCTTTCACTTAGGATTCCCCTATCCCTTTTTCTTTGCCTATACTTTGATATCAATCTCTGCTAGGGATGGTAGTCTCTAGCCTGCAGTCCAAATGTCTTCTTGGCCTGTTTCCATTCCATTACCTTCCTCCTCAGTTATTTGCTCTTAGTACCTTGGTTTATTTGACATTTTTCTCCAGTAAATTCCAACCTCTCTTACCTATTCTCTGTACCTCTAATTGTAGCCACCCCTATTAGCAAAATTTCCTTACTCCATTTTTGTGATGGCTTAGATCTTAGAATACTTTCTGCTATTTTTATGAATATATTCTGTATGGTTGTTGTTATTCTCCTTAGTGGGATTTTGGGTGCAGATCCTTATCTCCTCATTTCTTGAACCCCCACCCACCCATTTCACCATCATCCCTTTCTACTTTGAATTAAAGGTTTCTGCTTGTGCTATGTATATTAACCTTAACTGTGTAGCTCTAAAATATCCCTGCAAATCAGGTAATCCTAAACTACCTTATTCTGTTGGAAGGATCACATTATCCCACTTGACCCTTGCTTTCTTCTCCTCCCAGATATATTCCTTCAATTCTTTATTAATAATTGTCCACAACTTCCCCTGTGGTTTAATAAAATATGCCTAATCTGTACATAAAACAGAAGGGCCTAAAACCGTTTTTCACTGCTTGTATCTTGCTATCCATATCCATAAACAAGAGCTTCCAGTTTCTCAATGTTTTGTATTATCTTTTGATTAGTCTCTTCCAACATGTCATTAGCTGCAAAAACAGAATCATTTTTAATTCAAACTCCTAAATACTTAATTTTATTGTGTCCCCATAAATATGGGTATTGCTGGACCAGTTTGTGTGTGGGTACATAGTTTTCAGCTATAGCCTTTGTTTTATCTTCATTAATTTTATATTGCAAAAACACTCAAAACTGTCTCAAGATGTTCCATAACAATGAGATGTCTATTTCTAGTTTTATCAGGTATAAAATAATATTGTTTCCAAATAAAAAAAACTTTTTTCATTACCATGCTAATTATATCCACAAATGTATGAGTCCCTTATTTTCTTTGCCAGTAGCTTTAAACATAAAACAAATAACAAAAGGGGAAAGAGGAACCCTGCCTGGGTCCTCTGTTCAGACACAACTTATCAGAGAAGAACCCTCCCACTTTATTTTTTGTCTCCTATATCCTCCTAATTATCCTCATTATTGTATCAGGGAATCAAACTGCTTCCATTGCTCTGCTCATAAAAGCCCATCTTGCTATATTGAATGCTTTCTCTGCATCAAGACCCACCAACAACAACAGTATTTTCTTATGCTCTGCTTCTCTCTGGAGCAAGAATGTTCTATTAATGGTGTCAAATGTTTGCCTCCCTCCCCAAAATGATAATGATCCATATCTATCAATTTTGGCATCACCTCTGTGATTCTTTTACTTTTACAGACACAAACACTTTATAATCTTGGTTTTAAATTACCAACAGGCCTATATGAAGCTGGGTCTGAATGAGTCTTTACCATCTCTAAATAAAACAGACACCACAGCTTTCTTCCAGGGTGTTGGTGTTTCCCCTCCTTTTTAAAATAATGTTAAATAAAACCTTCCAGATCTTTACCACTTTCTTCCCTCCTAATTTTCAAATGTCCACAGGAATACCATCTATTCCTGGAGACTTCCCTGTAGATTGATTGTATGTCACCATTTTTATCTCATCCCCACCTATGTTAATGTTAATTGTTGATCCTCATCTACCTTTAACATTGGCATACATATGTCTTCCATAAATATTTCCATTTGTGCTCTTTCTTGATTTCCATATTTCTCTGTTTTATACAAATTCTCATAACATTTCTGAAACATCTCTAATACCTTTATAAGATCTCTGGTTTATTTTCTTGTTATAGACACCTTAAATTTGGCAACAATTTATTTCTATTTCCTGTTACCTAATTTGTTGTGCTAAAAATGTTGTGCTCTGGAGTTATTATCAAAACAGTTGATTAACAGCAGTCTTTTTAAACTTTTCAGATACTGTCTTGTTTTCTCTTTAGCACTCTGATGTTGTGCCTCTTCTTGTTCTGTGAGAATCCCACATTTTGTAATACTTTAACCTTTTTCAGCCTTCTAAATAATTCATTTTGCTTCTTAACCTCATCTATTTTTCTTTTATTTCTACTCTGTTTTTAAACTTCAGTTTCATTTTATCCCACTTGCTAGCTATAACAACTGAAGAAATTTCTATCTTTTCTAATAATGCTTGAATAATTTCCAGTACCCATTCCTTATATTCCCCTCTTTTTAAAAGGTAGGCGCAGAAGCACCAGTGTCTCATTTTTAATTCATTACCCAGCATTTGTATCATAGTTTTCACTGATGCATGATCTGAAGTAGTTATTGGATGTCTGTCAAAGATTTCAATTAAATTCACACATTCCCATGAAATGCAGTCTAGTCTAGCCCAGTTATTGTACCTTGGGGAATATGTATTGTCTCTGAGTTCTTACTACTAAATTCATGTCATCCATATCAAATATTTTCATAAATTTCTTCAGATATCTACCATCTTTTGCTATATTTTCTCTTCTAGATATCTCAGAGACATCCTTACTGTTACAAATCAAATTCCAGTGTCCACCTATAAGTAATATTACCTGCTAAAAGCTGATTATTTCTCTCAAAATTTCCTTAAACTCCATAATAACAGTTTTTGATGGAGTATAAATATATGCCAGCATAATCCTACTCCCTTGCTAGTAGTCTCTTACTGCCACAAATCTACTTTTATAATATTTTTTCCACTTTTATCACTACTGGAGCTCCTCTAGCAATAAGTATAAGTACTCCCCTTTTCCTTTGCTTGTGACACTCTCCTGAATATCCATCCTATTACCCCTTGTTTATCAAATTCACATGAATACGTCTTCTCAAATCTGTCTCCTCTGCCATTGCTATTTGCACTCTATATTTCTTAATATAATTCAATACTCTTACCTCTTTGTCTATACCTGTGATCCCATTCATGTTCCAAAATGGGTCTATATTACATCACCGAACACTTAAAAAAGTGAATGGTGATTAATCGACCCTATGTAAGTGAAAGCTTACAATGTCGAACTGTCAGAACAACGATTTTTTTTCCAAGGTCGAAAATGGCAAAATAATGAAGCGGCCAAGCGAATTCTTTTCCAGGGAAAGAATTTGCTTAAAAGCCGCTTCGATATTTTGCCTTTTCAGTCTTTTATGTTCGACCAAGATGCATTAGAAAGATTACATCTTTGGTCTTCTAATAGGAACCCTCCAAAATAATATGTACAGTTTAGCCATTATAGTAAGACATTATTATTCCCACCTATTATATATGGCATCTGTTTTAAATTTTATTTCCAGCTTTTGTGTACTAATGTTTGGCAGGTTGATCTCTTATACAGTTGTTTCTTGTATTTTAAATTTGAACTGATACCACATTTTACAAAACTTTTTGTTTTAATGTAAACCCTCAAAAAATAACCTATTAACTTAACATAAACACATAAAACTATGTACATCTTCAAATAATGAAGTTTAACCCTCCTGATAGGAACAATTGTGCCAACTCTACAGCTGCAGCCTCAGGAATTAACATAAAATTAAAGCTATCCATGCTAAGGCATATGTTACAGCATGTGCTTCTACTTACATTAATTGTTGTCTGTTCTTGTCCTATCTTGGGGGGGCCACACACACACATGTCAAAAACAGACTATGCTTTCAGAAAACATTAACTTTTAGCCTTAAAAATGTTCTGGCTTTTTTGCATGCCCCTGAAGTCAGCTTGTCTTCATGGAAACGTAAGAACTGAATGTATAGCTGCTTTCAGCTGCAGAGTTCTCAACTCACACTAAATATTTATTTAAGGAAAACTATTCATTACATTCAGTGTTCTCTTATTTAATTGCTTACACAAAAAGGTGTTATTAGATTAAGCCAAGGGCCTTAATCTAAGCATCATTCACTTATGCAAACGTAAGAGAAAACATATCAACACTACTTGTCATAATCAGTGAACATTTACACCCCATACCCCACTTCAACAGTCCAAGATTTCAACATATTAACATTAACATGTTTTTGGCCAGCATGTCTTCTCTTTTTACATTGTGATGCCTACACTTCTTAAAACTAAAAAATAAGGAAAAAAGGCACTTGTTAACTTTAGTATCTCTATCACTTACCACAATAACTGAAAATGCTTTACTATATAACATACAGTTTATATTATACATTTTTATACAAATGCTGTTAAAAACAAAATTATTTTACTTACCATTACATTTTAATGCCCTTCCAAACATTAATGACATGAAGTAGGGTATACAATTTTCAGTCCTGCGCAAGTTTAGAAAAGTCAGTAAAAATCCACTCTTTCCACTTTTCTTTGTAAAGCCATATTTCACAACTGTGATTGATGCTTTATAATCTCACATTTATTCACTAATTTCATTGTTGCTGGTCTTCTTCCTGTTCATCCCCTTCTCCCAGCCACAGACTTTGGTTCAAGTCCAAGGTACTCGTGATTCTTCTAGTTAAATTCTCTGCTTTTTTTTCTGTTTTTTAAGCATTTTCCTTTGAAACATTGGAAAAGGTTTCGCAGGGAAAGTCTTTCTATGAGCTTTAATATCAGAAGAACAAAAAGCAGAGTCTCATTCTGTTTGATGGCTCACTTTTTATTGGACAAACTTTTGTATTTTCCCCTTAGTCTGTTCTGCATCAAAAAATGACTTTGATCCTCCAAGAAAAAATATTCTGAAGACAGCTGTATAGAGTTTGAATCTCACACTTACCTCTCAACATTCCTTGATTGCTAGAATAAAATTGCTTTTCTTCTGTCTGATTTACAGATAATAATAATTTTCTATACACACTTTGCTGTCTCAAATTTTTTAATATGTTGCTCTTATACCACAATTTTGTCAGGATTAACTTTTTCTGCTGGTATGATAACATCCTTTCTAATACAGGTCTTGGCTGTTTTCTCATGGCTAGGTTTGGGACATTCACATGATGTGCTTTTCAGTTAACAAGCCCTGACCATATTTGATTTATATGCCTTGTACCAAAAGTGGAGCTTGAAAGTCTTTTTGCTCAACAGCTGCAGGATTCATCCCAGACATTGTTTTCTCTTCACCTTATCTAATTTATTTTCTTTCAGGTTCTTTAAGTTTCTTCTTTGCTGGCATTCAGGCAGTGAGCTTACTAGCCAGTAAGTGAATGTACTAAAACTGGCTGAATTACTAGCCCTTATCTCTCATTTTTTTCACACTGGGAGAGCTGAAATTAAGCTGTTGATCAGTGTGCGGCCATCTTTGAAGTCCCACCCTGTTATAGATGTTAACATCATCTACAAAAATGCCTACTACAACCTTTGTGCATTTTAAGTTAGGTAACTAAGGGGTTCTCCTCCAATGCTCACCACTATATTCCCTCGCACACCAGGAACTACCCTTTCCCTGTTGTAGATGCTATTTACTATCAACCTCTATGAGCTTCTTTGCAGACAGCTTTTTTGTCCAGTCTTCTACTCTGTCATGCACTTAAAGGCTGTGTTAATCATTTTTGTGATATCAAATCAAACATATTATGTAAGTATAGAAACTATAGTACTACAGTTTCATCTTTACATTCTACCTTTAGTCACCAAGCCAGCATTGTCTGACATGAACTATTCTGTGTGAAATCATACCACCTAGGTTCCTGAAATCCACTGGTTTCCATGCACTGCACATATCTTTCTGTCTGAAGGAATTCCATAAGTTTCTTACAGAGAATAAAGTAGTCCATAGTTTCTTGTCTCTCTGTTCTGCTTCACTGTTGTGAAATGAACCATCCTCTGACTTCCTCCAATCTGTGAGTACCACCCTTCTCCCCTTAGTTTGTGAAATAATTTTGCATATTGTTTTCTTACTTCCTTCTCTCTTTGAATGCGGAAGAGAGGTGAAGAAGGGAGTACAGGCAGAATGGAGTGGGTGGAGAAAAGTGTCAGGAGTGATTTGTGACAGACGGGTACCAGTCAGAGTGAAAGGGAAGGTCTACAAGAGGGTAGTGAGTCCAGCTATGTTATATGGGTTGGAGGCAGTGGCATTGACAAAAAGTCAGGAGTTAGAGCTGGATGTGGCAGAGTTAAAGATGTTAAGATTTGCACTGGATGTGACTAGGGTAGACAGGATTAGGAATAAGTATATTAGATGGTCAGCCCAGGTTGGATGGTTTGGTGACAAAGCCAGAGAGGCAAGATTGTGTTGGTTTGGACATTTGCTGAGGAGGGATGCTGGGTATATTGGGAAAAGGATGCTAAGAATGGAGCTGCCAGGTATGAGGAAAAGCGGAAGGCCCAAGATAAGGTTTATAGATGTGGTGAGAGAGAGGACATGCAGGTGGTTGGTGTGACAGAGCAAGATGCAGAGGACAGGAAGAAATGGAAACAGATGATTTGCTGTGGTGACCCCTAATGGAACAGCCGAAAGAAAAAAAGAAGTTTTCTTACTTCCTTCTACTCTTCCTGTGTTGAGAACCCAATCTGATCTCCACAGTTTATACACCTTTCATTTTGAAATGTTTTTTTTCCTTATATTTTATCTCTGAAAGGTTTCTGATGGACTCCACAACCAGAACTTTCTTGGTGTCTGGTATATATATCTCCTTATAATTCTCATTATGAAAACCTTTATGGTGTCACCCCAAAGCCAAAATCATTTCTGTATCGTTTATTAAGATTTATTGCTCCTCTCATGTTCATCTACATATTAATATACATATAAAATGTTTAGCCCATTTACAACAATTGTCACATTTTGACAGATTTTGTAAAGAGTCCACTTCTTTAATCCCATGATGAGAATTTGCTAAATTGTCTACATAATACAGGTTTTCATTTTGCTGGAATGTCACATATTACTAGTTACACTTTATAGTTCCACAGCAGTAGGCTTAGAGCTTTGCAGATTTGTTTTAGGCAAGTCATTAATTGAAAGCCAATGCCTTTTTAGTAGGTACAACTTGAACGTCATACATTATGTTAAACAATCCTCTTCTTACCTCACCTCTCTTCAGAGCAGATTTTCGGATTATAACATCTGGTTTGAAGTTCGGGTAGGGAACAAAGTCTATCCTTTGTGTACTATTTGGTTTGTGATATCCTCTTTCAAACTAAAAAGAAAACAAATGTATATTATTACAATGAAAAAATGGTCCTAATATCCAATAATACACTGTTCATGTTCAAACCAGGTTACACTATTGATTCATGCTTGAAACTGTGACATAGGTTCATCGCTTAGTACTAGGCTAATTGCCCTTGTGAGACATTTTAAGCCTAGCCAGTTATCCCTTGTGAGACTCAAACCCTGCACCTTGTGTTTGTAAGGCAAACACCTTAACCATTAAGCCACCCTCCCACATAATAGTATTAAGCTAATACTGTGAATACAATAAGAAGTAAATTTGTCTACTATACTTTTCTATGTACACATGGAAAAATTACCTTACACATTCAATTTTTGAACAATGACTTTATAATTTCTCGTACATTGTGTGAGCAAACTAATATAGCATAAAAGAAAAGTGATTCTTGAGGTTTTGGTTGTTGCTTAAACACTATACAAATGTCTTCACCAGACTTTTTAAAGTTAGCTATGAACATGTAATTAGATAATTAATAAGTCATTCACTGTAAAATTATTTCTGGTCATCAAAGCTCATGCCTACAGGTCTGCTACTTCAGTTCTGACTGACTGAATATCCAATCAATGAAAGGGAAATGTCATAGATATTTTACAGCTCCACAAACAAGAAACATCATCTGCAAATAAAATGTTACAATTTGTGCATATTCAGAAACTACCTATGAACGTATTCTTTGTGTTAAAAACTGCCATTATCACACAGTATTATTATTTTTGTTTTAAAGTTGCTCAGGTTTGTTTGCCATAAAAAATAAAATGGTTGTTTTTTTTTTTTTTTTTTTTTTGTTAATACTGAAATGGACACACACTGTAACATCATATTTTGTGTTATATGGTCATTTTTTTTTTTATTTTTTATTTTACATTTGAGTGCCAAGGTGGTACACTGATTACATCTGACCGCTTGCAGGTATTTCTTGGATGAAATAATTCACAAAGAAGAAGAAAAAGGCAGAACAGTAAGGCAAAAAGCTGTACATATCAAAAATAGAACAGAAAGTAAAAATATATAGCAAACAGTACAGTAGCAATTAACAGAGTTAGCAAGAAGTATGACTGGAGTGCCAATTTTACTGTTCACGCTATTATATTTCAGGTTTATGTTATGGTGGAAATGCTGTGAGGTAATGAGCATCAGAGCAGAAGCTGTTGGAGGGAGTTAGGAAGTGTAAGCAGTTGAAAAGGTAATGCTACAGGTTGAGAGGCCCTTATGTGATATGGCATATTGTGTGTTTGATTTGTTGTGGGGAAATTTTTTTAAGTTTAGCTCTGAAGGTGGAGAAAAGGACTGTAATTTCTTTAGGTATTTGGGGAGGGATTCCCATATTTTACGAGCAATAGGAATGTGAAAGAGTTGTTGGTTCAGTGTAGAATGGTTTGTAAGGGATTGGAGTGGGAAGGATACTTGGGAGAAGAGTCTGAGGTTGCAGTGAATGTGTGCATGTAGGTGTATGTGTGTGTGTTTTGTACACAATTTTGCAGCTAGCGGTGGAAATGAGTTATGCTGGATAAATTTGAAGATGAGAGAGCCTAGACCTAGCAGGTCTATTCTGTGCTGTACTTGGAGCCATTTGGCTTTTTTGAGGGAGTGGCAGTGATGCTCATTAGAGGGTGAGTCAGGGATGAAGTGATAGATTTTGTTTTCAATTTTGTAGTGTGAAGGAGTTTTTCTTAGAAGCTGTGGCTGTTATGATAGTCCATATTCAAACTGGGGCAGAAGGACTTCTTTGCCTATTGCTGCCCTGAGAGGTTTGGATAGGTAAGGTGAGATTTTCCTGGCCTAGAAGAGAAGTGAGTTAACTTTAGCCCTCGACGTTTTGACATGTGTATTGAATGTTACTGACTGGTCTAGCCACAGCCAAATATATTAGAAGAGTTGTTTGTTTCTACTGGTGTGCCATGAAAGGCAGTGATACTGAGTGCCTTTGGTGACTTTTTAAGTTTTTGATGGAGCCAAATAGCATTGTTTTTGCTTTTGTATGATTAAGTGCTAGTATGTGATAAATGAGGGCATTTAGGTCTTTTTGTAGTTGTGTTTCAATTATAGTGTGGTTGCTGCTGGACCTAAAGAGTAGCATGTCATCAGTGTGGCAGATGACATTTAGAATAGGAAGGTCATGATGTAGTTTGTTAATGAAAATACAGAAGAGAAGACAAGCTAGGGTAGAAAGCTGGGGTACCCACAATGAAAGAGGTGTGGGCTGAGACAAGGAACAACCTAATTTAACTGTGAAGAATCTATTTGACAAGAAGCCTGGGAACCAGGTGAGCAATGCATTACTAATGCCAGTGCTCTGAAGAGAGAGAAGGAGTTGATGGTTGATAAGGTCAAAGTCTTTTTTGAGGTCAATGAATATTGTTTCTGTAAAGTTACCTTTGTCCACGTTGAGGAGAATGTCACCAGTTAGTCCCAAAACACCATCATTGTACTATGACCTGTTTGGAATCCATGCAGTTTTATGGTAAGGAGATGGTATTATTTAATGTAGCTTGAGAATTATATATAGATGATTTTTTTTTCTAGCACCTTGCCAAGAGTGGATAGGATGGAAATGGGATGAAAATGTGAGGTATTTTGGGATTTAGGTTGTTTGAGCAAGGGGTAGTGAATGCTGTTTTCCAGATGTTTGGCATTATATTTTGTATCAGGCAAAGGCTAAAGATGTGATGAAGAGGCAGGATTATAAATGCCCTGTAGTGGTTGATTAACCAAAAAAGATGTGATCTGAACCTGGGGAAATTTTAAGCCCTGCCTTCAAGTAGGTTACTAATTTGTTTATGTGAGATTTTTCTGAAGTATAAAGTGGGATGAAAGGTGGAGACTCTGGTAGAGAGGAGATGAGTGGGGAGGTGAGCTGAGATGCTCTTGATAGATTGGAGGGCTGGTGGCTAAACTCTGTGACAAAGTCAGAGCAGGTGAGTCGTCCTTGATTAGTCTGGGTTACGTTTAGAGAGGGTTTGATGTTAGAGGATTTGCAGCCAGTGAGTAGATTGGCCTCATGCCAAAACTGTTTGGTAACTTTAAACCAACATGCTTATGACATTATATGACTTCAGATACACAAAAATGGAAATATTTGGGGTATAGCTATAAAAGTTTATGTCATGCCACTTTTTTCACAATTTTATGCTACTTATGACTTACATATATGAAAACTGGACCACTATACTTTGTTCAGTCTTATGCTTAGTTATCATCCTGACCTAAGATTCTTTTGATTGACTCTCAGTTATATTAGATGCATGTAATAACATTATAACAGTTAGGTAATGCATCAATACACAGTAAAATATAACTTTTCTTTAAAAAAAAAGATAGGGTAAGCAATGTTCTTTTAGTGTGCAGAATTAAATTTCAGATTATTAGAACAATAAAAGAAAAATTCTTTTGAAGTACAGGAGAGTGAGTGGTGAGTAATATTTAGTTGTAGTGCATGGAGTAAGGTGATTACATTCAATAAATGACCAAATTGGCCTTCCAAGATGGCTGCCCACTGATCAACAGCTTAATTTCAACTCTCCCTGTGTGAAAAAAGAAACTGAGAGATAAGGGCCAGGAACTGTGCCATATTTAGTAAATTCAGTTATTGTCTAGTAAGAGCTGTTTAAAAAATGGCAGTGTTAAGAGGATAGAGCATACAGGAGGTAAACCTGAGATTTTATGTTGTACCAGAGAAACTGGAAAGAAAAGACTTAATTTTATGAAATCTCAAATAAGCAACTGGATTGGTATCCCACAGGAAGAAATATTAATTGAAAGGACACATTTTGTGTATGCTCCAAACCTGTCCACAAGAAAGCAGACAGGACCTGAATTAGTAAAGATGCAATTATACCAACAGAAAGAGTTGATCCAAAAGAATTGTGGCAGAAGGGCAAAGTATTAAAACTTAGAGACAATAGAGTTTGTGGAAAATGATTATTCATTGCATGCCAGGCAGAAGAGAGGCAAATCAGGGAATGTCAAAAGGCAGATTCAAGCTGTTGTATCCAGTTGTCATCAGAATACTTTTTCCAGAAGGAGCAAAGCCATTTTTGATGTAGAACAGGCTAAGGTGGAAATACAAAAGTTTGTACAGCAAACAGTGAGCCAAGAAACAGAAGGAGGCTCTGGTTCTCATTATTTTAATAATAAAGCTCATAGAGACTTTGCAATGAAACATCTTCCAGTGCTCCAAAGGAAAATGAGAGAGAGAGAGAGAGAGAGAGAGAGAGAGAGAGAGAGAGAGAGAGAGAGAGAGAGAGAGAAAAAAAGCACAAGAGTTGACTAGAAGAATCTGGAGTTCCTTGGACTTGAACCAGAGTCTGGTGTCGGAGATGGAGATGAACAAGAAGAAGACCAGCAACACTGAAATTCATGAATAAATGTGAGATTATAAAGTATCAATCACATTTGTGAAATATGGCTTTGCAAACAAGACATTGGACTTTGTTGACCTTGTTAAACATGTGCGGGACTGAAAATTGTATACCTTACTTCATGTCATTAATGTTTGGAAGGACACTAAAAGCAAAGGGAAACAATAACTGTAAATAAAACAATTTTTGTTTTTAACAGTATTTGTATAAAACATTTCATGATATAAATTGCTGTTATATAGCAAACCATCTTCAGTTATTGCTGTATATGATTGCTACTAAAGTAAACAAGTGCCATTTTTTCTTCTTTTTTAGTTTTAAGAAATGTAAGCATTACAATGCAAAGAGAGAAGAAAGGCTGGACAAAAGCATGTTTAAGCTAATACGCTATAATCATGGGTTGTTGATATAGGGGATGTGGTTTAAATCTGCACAGATTATAATAGATGTATAGCTGATATGTTTTCTCTTACTGTTACATAGGTGAATGTTTGGATTAAGGTCCTTGGCATAATCTAATAACAAGTCTTTTGTGTAAGCAAGTAAATAAGAGAACAATGACTGCAATCAAAAGTTTCCTTTATCATGTAACTGTTCAGTTTGAGAAGTTTGTAGCTGAGGGCAGCTGCACATTTTATTCTTAGGTTTCCATGGAGACACACTGACTGGCATGCAGCGAATGCCAGATCATTTTTTAAGGCTAAAAGTTAATGTTTTCTGAAAATGTACAAGTTGTTTTTCACATCTGGGTGGAGAATAAAGATAAGATAAGAAGAGACAGCAATTAGTGTAGGAAGGAACACAGTCTGTAACATGCATCTTAGCATGGATAAATAAAAGTTATGTACTCACCATAACTATACATTTGTGTTGTCTGTTTTCGTCTTTTCTGAACCGATGAGTCTCAGATCAGACCTAGGATCCAACTTCAGCTAACTTCTAAAGACTTGGATCCATAGCTCAAGCTCCTCCCCATCACCCATAATAATATTTTCTACTCAGAATTACTTCAGATCGAGTTTGCCCTCCCTTCAGTCTACAGTGTGTGTAAAACAGCTATAATGTGGGAACAATACAGACATGGTAAACATCTCTGTGAAATAACAACATAAAGTAGGAAACGATGGAGGAAAGAGCAGGAGTTCACCAACAGTCAGGCAATACAGTACTACTCAGGCTGAACTATGAAACTTGGGAATTAAAAATTCTGAAGTAGGAAGGGGGTAGATGTCAGGAGTTTGAGCAAGGATGAAAACAGACAATGCAGGTGCAGAGTTATGGTGAATACATAACTTTTATATCTGATGTTCATAGGTTCATAGGTTCATAGGTAGGTACTAGGCTATCAGCCCAAGGACCTACGTAAGCCTAGCCAACAAGGTTCCCTGGCTTATGCCACCCAAGAAAGTTATTTTCCTGTGCTACTGTCAAGCAGAGACACAGAATGATCCCTGGGGTGTATTTCCTATTTCCCATCCACTCATCAAGATTTTTTTTGAAGAGTACTAATGAAGGACTTTGCTTGACATAGATGGGTAGCCTGTTCCAGAGTATGAGAAGTCTCTGGGACAGGAATCTATCCCTCCAGCATGTCCTGTTTATTGTGGTGACAAGGTTTAGGTCCCTAGAAAGTGTAGCTTGGAGGGATTGTAATTTCTTTAGGTGTAGCATGTCCAACAGCTCTGGGTTTGACATAGCTTTATGTTAGGCAGAGATCACCTTGGAGTAGGCAATATGCTATGGAGTAAAGCTGGAGTTTTTTGAGATGGTCAGTGTAGGGCATTTGTTTGAGGCCAGTAATCCTCTTTGTGAGGTACTTCTGTGGCCTTTCCAGCTGCTGCAGATGTCTTGTGAGGTACATTCCAAAAGGGGCGTTGTACTCTATAATGGGTCTAATGAGTGTCGAGTAGATGGGAACAATGACCTCTTTTTTCCTGGATGAGAACCCTTTTATGATGAGGTGTGCCATGTAGAAGGACTTCCTGACTACTGTGTTATCTTTTTCATCCATTCCTCAACTGATGGGGTAGAGTCCTCAGCTGGATAAATGCATGGTGGTCCTCAAGGAAGGATATTCTGGAGAAAAGCAGACTCAAAAGCTGCCCTGCTCCTAGATAAGATGTTCAGTGTGTAGTAAGAAATGAAGGTATGTAAATTTGGCAAAGTGGCAACTCTGCAAATGTCATCTATAGATGCTTTAGACCAGAAGTCAGAGAATGTGGCCATAGATCTAGTGGAATGAGCCTTAGAAGGTTTAGGAAGTGTCAATCCATTTTCCTTATAGACAAAGCAAATGCAATCAGTGAGCCACTTGGTAAAAGTCAGCCTTGAGACTGATTTTTGGCTTTGGAAAAGGAAAATAAATGGCTGGTCTGATTTTCTGAAATCTTTTGTTCTGTGGAGATAGAAACAAAGTTGCCTCTGCACATCTAAAATATGTAGCATGTACTCTTGTTTATTGGAAACAATTTGAAAGAAAACAGGTAGGTTGATGGACTGATTCACAGTTGTTTCTGAACCATCTTAGACGTAAAGGAAGAATTAGTGCAGAGAGACTCCCTGTTCTTGTGAAAAATGAGATATGGTGGTTTAGAAGAGAGGGCCTGGAGTTCTGATACTTGCCTGGCTGATGTGATTGTGACCAGAAACATAATTTTCCAAGACAAAAATTTCAAGTCTGCCTTGGCAGATGGTTCAAATGGGGGTTGTGTCAGAGATTGGAAAAATATCTTTAAATCTCAGGGTGGAGTAGGGTCCTTAATAAGAGGTTGAAGTAAGAAGGCACCTTTAAGAAAGGCTTTACATGATCTAGATGAGGCTGAAGAGGATTGGTTATGTTCTACATGTAAATTGGAGATAGCTGCAAGTCAAATCTTTATAGTAGAATAACCAGCACCACTGTTAAATATGGAAGCAAGAAAATTGAGAGTAGCTGAAAAGGGTGCTGAAAAGGGATTTAGTTGTCTCTGGACAGCCCAAAGGGAGAAGCTTTTCCATTTACTGTAATATACCTTTCTCATAGAATCTTTCTATTAGAATATGAGGATGTGTCTAACCGGAGATGAAAACCTGGACTGTCTAGTCATCACTGGAAGTGGAGAAACCATGCGGTCAATCTGAGGGTCTGAAAGTCTGGGTGAGTTATTCCTGATGGGTGAGAGAGAAGATCCTGGTTTGGATCCAACACCCAAGGAGCATGCACAAGATGAGGCCACAGAAAAGGGAACCATACCTGTCATGGCCAGAAAGGAGCAATGAAGATTACTTTGCACTTCTGGTAAGAAGCTTTCTGTAGAAATTTGGGAATTAGTGAAATAGGAGGAAAAGCATACAGGAGCCCAGGTGGCCAATTGTGGACTACAGAGTCTCTCTTGGTGACTCCCCCTCTGGAGGGATTTGGGCAAAGTACATGCTGCACTTGGAGTTGAGAGGGGAAGCAAAGAGATCACAGCATGATCGGCCCCACTGATGGAAAATAATTTTTGCCACCACAAGGTTGAGAGATCACTCATGAGGGAGTAAGATGGGCCTGCATAGTTTGTCTGCTAGCACACTGGACTTCCCCAGGATATGCATTACCAAAAGAAAGTGGCGGGAAGAAATCACCCACTGCCAATATCTCATCGCTTCCTGACATAGGGATAGAACATGGTTCCCTCAGCTTGTTGATGTACCAGACAACCAGCATATTGTCTATCTGAATAGCGATTATCCTGGAGAGCATCTTGAAATGCTCACAATGCTAATAAGACTTCTCTGATTTCTGGGACATTGATGTGAAGATTGGCCTCCAGCTGGGACTAAGTGGCTTGGACTATTCTTCCCAAGTAATGCCCCCCACCCTAATCGGAAGACATTCTGTAGTCACTGTGGTTGTGGGTGGTGGAAGGATAAAAGGATGCCCCTGAGAAATTCCATTGCAATGATCTACCATGTGACATGTTCTTTGCATATTCTTGTAATACATATTGGAGCAGAGAGAGGGTGTCATCTGATAGACCATTGCACTGCAAATGTCCATTGCAGTATCCTCCTGTAACATCTTGATAGGGGTATTAGAGTTATAGAATCTGCATAGATTCCCAAGAGTTGTAAAATCAACCTTGCTGGCAGGGAAGGAAGAGAGGGTAAGTGGGATGTTTACTATGTAAAACATTCACTCTTGAGTGAAGAAGGCTTGGGATTTGGGTAACCATATTCAGACAAGCACCAAAGAACTCCAGGACTTGAGCAGGGGAGAGTTGAGACTTGGCATAGCTCACAATAGTGCTCATTTGAAGACAATATTTGGAGCAAGTAGTCCCTGGCTTGAATCAGTGTAGGCTTGGTGGGAGCAGAAATGAGCCAGCCATTGAAATATGGAAGTGTCTGGAATCCTAGCAATCTTAGGTAAGCTACAACCACTGCCAAGCACTAGATGAACATCCTGGGAGTTGTGGTGAGACCAAATGGCAAGGTTCTGAATTGGTAATAACTGGCTCCTAGCAGGAAATGAAGAAACCTCCTGGATTACCTTTTTATTTTGATGTGGTAGTATGCATCTTGGAAATCTATTGAGCACATCCAATCATCCTTGCACATAAGTGGCAGAATGGACTGAACCATGACCATTTGGAACTTGGATCATCTAACATATTGGTTTAAATTTCTGAGATCCAGCCTAGGTCTGAGTTCCCAGGTTTTATTTAGCACCAGATGAACCTTGAGTAAGTTCCAAATCCTTGTTGGTCTGGAGAAACCATCTGGATGACTCTTTTTTCAGTAGTTTTTGTATATCTGTGGCTGCTGTTTTCCTCTGACTGGGTGGAATTTCAGAAAGGTTTGTAGAATGATTGGGGGGGGGCTGCAAGGAAAAGGGTTTGTAATAACCTCTGAAAATAATCCTCTGCACCCAAGTGTCTTTGGTGATGGCTGTCCAGGTTTGTGGATGCAGGGATAAGCAACTCCCAACTACCTCCAGAGTGCACTAGTTGAGTAACCCTTCAGGATTGCTACTAGGTTTTCTCCAGAGAAGGGACCTCTAAAACCCGGATTTTGCAGGCTTCCTCTGCCACAAGGGTGTTATCTATTATTGGAGTTCCCCCCTCTGCCATGGGGGATGTGTCTTCTTAGGAGTCCAGACAAGACCAACCACCTTTCTGTCTCAAAGGCTCAAGTATTTCAGCAAAGGAGACAGCCTCAATGGGGTGATCTGGGGGACTCTTACCCTTCATAAAGTTAGTGCCTTCTGTCAGGAATTCCTGTGGGGAATCCAATTGCCTCCTCTTGCACGTGTGCTTCCAAGGAGGCTCCCCGGTGGGATACTCTGGAGATGACTCAGAAATGTGAGCTAAGTCCTGAATGAGGACTGTCTCGATGCCTGTGCAGGCTGGTTGCCTAAATGTGGCAGGATATATCGGCTCCAAGACTATGGCAGACAGTTGTGGAACTGATGGACCTGATTGGCAAGTTTTTCTTATCTGCAGAGGTGCAGAAAGCTCTATCTTCTGCTTCAAAGGCCAAAGACATAGGAGAAGCAAGGGCAACCTTGGCAGGAGATAAAGCCAAACGGCCAGGATGGGTCAAAGCATCACCATGAGTCTGCCTCAAGACAGATGTTGGAGTCAAGCTGTTCAGCACAGAGCGTGTGAGAGGAAGATGCATCTCTAAGGGCATTGGAGTCAAACATAACCCCCCTCCCCAGATCCAGCACTGATGCTTTGGCTCAGAGATCCCTCTGTCTCTGACAAGATGGGAGCTGACTGGATCAGAGATGTTGATGGAGTCAAAGAAGGCTAAGGCTAGGGATTCTTGGTTCTGATGGTTCCAAAACCAAAGGTGGATTGGAGTAGGAGTCAATAACTGGGCAGGGGCTGACGATAGACCCAACTAAATATGGGCCCAGAGAAAGATCCTCATCATCCTGTCCACATCAGCTTTTGTTAGGCTCCTAGATGACCTAAGAGAGAATGAGGTAGATGGTGGCCTGGAAGCTATTCTTGGAGTCCCATGAAGAAATGATGAATGGATCCAAGAAGAAATTGGCTTGGAAGTGAAGGTGGAGAAGCAGTGAACCAGAGATTTAGACATTGACCTTGTTGGATCCAATAAATCTGCTGGATCTGATGGTTTAGAAGTTTTCTCAGGTGGAGGTGAACCTAAAACCACAGACATAAAGCAGTCAGGGGATCTTTTCCTACCCTCTTTGCCCTTGATTGATGAATCCTCCTTAGCCTTCTCAGGAGGCTTTTTTGGAAGGGGGAGCTCCATCAGAAGTTAAAGAAGTTGAAGAGGTAGATGGTAAGAAACCCTTCAGGACCAACCTGTTGGTGTTCAACCAAGGCACAGTCATTGAAACTTGCACATATTTCACATTCAATGTCCAAATAGGCAGAGCCCAAACAATATAAGCACTCCTGGTGGGCATTGGATTTGGAGATCTTGTGCCTACAGGAGGTGCATTTTTTAAGTCCACTTGGCTTATCTGACATTGTAGCCGCCTAGAAAAAGAAAAAGGAGGGCAGAAGAAATACTAATGGAGAGAGATTACCAGCGATGGAAAAAACAGATATAATTGCCAACAATAGTAAGAAGGACAATTACACAGGTAGCAGTAGGAGGGAAAAAAATAAATATTGTAGATACAGAAAAGGCCTACATCAAAAGAGAAGATAAACCAGAATAAAAAGATATTTTTTTGTATGTTTATGTAAATATAAGTGAAATGCAAAGAGCACATAGAAAAAGGAGTGTAATTATAAAATATCATGATGATAATACTTATCCAAAAAACGCTCCAAATGCCCAAGCTATGAAGGCCACATCCATTCACTGAAGCAGCAAATGAGATCTGAAGTAATTCTGACTAAAAATGAGGATTATGAGAGTGGGAGGAAGCAGCGAGTTCCCTTAGATCTGCTAGTTCTCTCTTCTCCTGCACTTTTGCTAGCTTATTAGTCTAGTACTTCACCAGACTTCTTGTAGCAATTGTAGCACACAAAAGTGCTACCAGCACTAAACGTTCTACAAGGAAACAGCTCCAGTACTTATTATCAATGCCCACTCCTCCAGGCATGTCAAAAGGTCAGTTCCCTGTGCTTTCTCCTATTAATTGGTGAACTTGGGCATCCTGAGGCAATGTAGCAACTGCCTCATGAGTAAGGAAGGAGCTCGAGCTACAGTTTAAAGGCTTTAGACAAGTATTATTTCATGTTTATGTCCCTTTAAGTTGGAAGTGTGTAGATGTTATACATATTCACAAGGGTGGGTCAGTTGCTAATATTTTCAATTATAGGCCAATTATTCTAACTCTCTTGGTGGGTAAGAGTTTCGAAAGATGTTTACTGTCCATCTTGATGACAGATTTAAAGGATTGTCTGTTGGACTTGACTCAACATAGTTTTACCTACAATAGATCAACATTTACTAATTTGACAACTTTTTATGACCTTGTTACATTGCCCTTGGATCATGGTTTATCTGTAGTATTCCAAATAATGTAATTATTGATGCAATGCATGAAAATCTGATAAATTCATAAATTATATGTTGTGTCTCAAACTGGCTGAGTGGGAGGAAGCAGCAAGTTCCCTTAGATATGCTAGTTCTCCCTTCTCCTGCACTTTTACTAGCTTATTAGTCTAGTACTTCACCAAACTTCTTGTAGCAATTGTTGTAGCACACAAGCACTAAACGTTCTACAAGAAAACAGCTCCAGTACTTATTATTAATGTCCACCCCCTCCAGGCATGTCTAAAGGTCAGTTCCCTGTGCTTTCTGAAACTTGGGCATCCTGAGGCAATGTAGTAACTGCCTCATGTACACCAACAAATATCTCTTCTTACCTCCCAACATTCAGACTTGTGAGAGATGCACTTATATATCCAAATTGAAAGCCATGCACTCTCCAGCAAAGACCAGAATAGCTGGCCAAGAGGAGAAGGTTAACACTTGCACCAGACCACATGGAACACATTTCCCTCCAGAACACACACCAGCACTGACTTCACATAAAAACACAAGCCATACACCCACCTTCGTGGAGGCTGTCAATAAAAATCTACCCAAACAACAGATACCTCCAAGGCAGAAACGCACTTCACCACCACAACACAACACTAATCATGAGACACATAACTCTCCTAAACAATGTGCCATTCAACCAAAGCCCCTAAGGCAAAACAGCATGCCCAACACACTAGTTGTAAGTGACTGGATAGTGAGGCACACTGATGTCCCACTCACTAGGTTGAATAAGGAGAAAGTAAGTCAGCTGTCTGTCAGGTGACAGGATCTGCCACATAACGCATGCACTCAGGTCCCTCAACAACAGGTACAAATATGACTCTATCATTGTACATGTGGGTGTGAATGACCTGAGACGTACCTGCCTGGAAAACATGAAAAGAGACATGGAAGAGCTCTCAGATTATGTAGCTCAGGCAGATATGAACCTAGCCCTGAGCAGCATCCTACCATCACCCAGAATGATAACACAGTACAAGCAGAAAATGACTGATTTCAGCAATTAGCTAAGTTTCTGGTGTCATTCTAGGGGGATTCAGTATCTGTCTGCCTGGGATGACATGACTGACAGACCTTGATGCTTCACCAGAGATGGTCTGCATCTGTCACCCCTGGGCTTCTGGTTACTGGCCAAGGCTCTTGCCACCCCTATAGTGCCTTTTTTAGGTGGTGTTCCAAAGACCAAATTATCACTGTAACAGCTACAAACAAATGCAATCTAAGGGTCATGCTGATCAACACTAGAAGTCTAAATCTCAAAATGCACTAACTTGAAGCACTCCTTAAAATGGAGAACATTGACATTTGTGTTGTAACAGAGACCTGGTTCAAGGCACCAGAAAGCAACCCTGCACTACCAGGCTATAACTCATTCCACATCTTTCGACCCCAGAACTTGGACCGAAGCTCCAAAGGTGGTGGTGTTTCCATACTCATAAAGGATGCACACACCTCCAGACTGATAACTCAACATAACACATCAGAGATACTTCAAGTGCAGCTAACACTGGGTAAGACAGTGGTTCAGGTCATAGCCTGCTATAGGTCCCCAACCATGTCCAAGACTCACACTTCACATTCCTAAGCACCCTGGAGAATATTAGAGTCCAACCTAACACTCTCATACTGGGGGACTTCAACTACCCCTCTATTAACTGGGAAAACTACTCATGTATCAATACACTTGCCCAACGTTTCCTGGAATTCATTAATTCCAATGTCCTGCACCAGCTCGTTCTTACCCCCACTAGAGGTAGCAACATCCTTGACCTGGTCATTACTAACATGGGCAACATTGCTCTACACCAATAGTAAACTCCTCCCTGGTTAGATCCAACCTCAAACTAATCACCTTGGAAATCCACATCCCTCTCACCCCCCCCCCCCCACAAAGGTAATCACCATGAAAAACTTCTCCAAAGTTAACTTTGGGCTCCTAAAAACAGAGGTGCCTAACTTCACGGCACCCATGCAAATGGAGAATAGTTGCATGACCTCCGAATCATACACCAATGCACTGTACAAACACGTACAGAAATGCATGGATCTCACCATACCCAATAGAACCAAGATGCTGTCCTCCAAAAAATGGAAGCCAATCTGGTGGTCCCCTGCCATAAACAAACTCTACAACAGAAGGCGGAAACTGATGTGGAATAAGGTGAAGTCCCAAGACTGGAAAAACTCCCTTATCAGCCTCAATAAAAAGTTGAGATCCTTCATCAAATCCTCTAAAGCTAGCTATGAAAACAGAATTGCAGCAGATAGTAGACAACCACAAGGCATTTTAAAGTTATGTAAAGAATCTCCACGGCAATACCCAGATTTGCTCTGAACTACTGCACAATGGTACCTCCTATACTGAGCCAACAGATTCAGTGCCAACGTTACCCCTCCCACCCCCAAAGGACCAATCACAATACCAGTATATTGCCAGGCACGCAGTATTACTGCTGCACAGATTAAAACAGCACTGTTGAAGGCCAAGAATACAGCTTCTATGGAACCTGACAATATCCCTGGCTGTGTTCTACATGAACTACAGAGTGAGCTGGCACCTCACATGTGTGCCCTGTTCAATCACAGCCTCACCTCAGGCTTTGTCCCCACTGAATAGCACACTGCTACAGTCATCCCTGTCCACAAAGGAGGAGCGACTACAGACCCAGGGAACTATCGCCCCATTAGCCTGATGAGTCTGATATGCAAAGCTATGGAATGCATCATCATGGACCTAATAAACAAGGATATAGGGAATCTCCAAACTCTGGATCCCAAACAGTTTGGTTTTGTGAAGGGTAGATCATGCCTACTCAACTTGGTTGACTTCTTTGAGTCAGTCACCAGAGCTGTGGATGAAGGCAAGGTGGTCCATACAGCCTACCTTGAGCTGGCCTAGGCCTTTGATAACATTCCCCACTTAGGAGTCATAGAAAAACTCACTAAGCTAGGCACCAATCCCTATATCTCTGGGTGAGTTGCAAACTGGCTCACAGATAGAACCCACAGTGTGAAAGTAGTTGACTCCAAGTCAGACTGCCGACTAGTCATGAGTGGTGTCCCACAGCATTCAGTCCTGGGTCCTCTCCTGTTTTGTATCTACTTCTCTGAAGTCCAGGCTTTAAACACTTGTCCTGTATGGATAGACTCAAAAAACTCCAACTATTCCCTGTCTCATATCGCCTACTTAGAGGCGATCTCTGCTTGACTTACAAAGCCATATCTGACCCAGCTCTGTTAGAAATGCTACATCTAAACAAATCCCAATCCCTCTGCACCACACACTCCAGATACCTCAACCTTATTACCACAATCAACAGAACATTCTGGAGGGACAGGTTCATAACCCAGAGACTGCCCATGCTATGGAATAGACTTCCTATACATGTCAAGCAGAGCACTTTGCTGACCTTCTTCATGGGAAATCTTGATGAGTGGATGGAAAATAGAAAATTCACCCCGGAGATAACTCCAGTGGCTCTACTCAACAGAGGCATTGGGAACTAAGGTCGGGTGGCATGATTCCAGGTTAATCCTATGGCTAGGCTTTTAAAGGCCCCAGGGCCATTAGACTAGTACACACCTAAGAAGCTATGAACCTATTATTTATCTAACTGGGCTGACGTGCTTAAAGGGATCCTGCAAGGATCAATACCGGTCCCAGTGTTATTTAATATATTTGTTTTTCCTCAGATACCAAAGCATTCCTCTGTCTGTGTGGCAAAATAAGCTGATGATATCAAATTTAGACAAATTATAACATCATCAAGATGTATAGAAGAATGTAATCTGTGCTTGAGTAAAGCAGTTTTTTTGGTTAAATTGCAATTAGCTTAAATATTAATAAAGATAAATGTGGGGTCCTTTACTTTGGCAAACCTAATTTGGATGCCAAGGTGAAATAAGGAACTACAGTTTTATTGGATTTGTCAGAATATAAGGATTTGGGCATTAGAATTTGCAAATAATTTTAAATTCAGATCACATGTCCAAGTATTTGAAACTAAACACTCAAAGTTATGCATTTATTTTTAAGAACTTTGTTTCAAGGAATACATAATTATTTAAAAAAATATTTATAGCATATAGTCAACATATTATTGAATGCAATATGACAATTTTGTGCATATACCAAAGGGGATTTATTAATTTTGGTAAGAATACAGACAGCATTTACAAAGAGAATTTCTGGGATGAAAAATCTGTATCAAGCTAGACTGAAGGTTTTAAGTCTTTTTTTCCATAAGTTATAGGCTTATCTGAGGAAAGCTGTGTCTAGCTTATTGGGCATTAAGAAATGAGGAAGCTCCAATTATTATTAAACATTGAGTTACAGATTCTATTCAAATTACCAGGGGGGGTATAACTCTTCATTTAAAACTGGAAGATGTAGAACTGTTGCTAGAGTAAAGTTTCTATCACATTCTATGGTATGTATATGGAATAAAATATCTCTATTAATTAGACAGGCTGAATCAGTGTCCCCGGGATTCATGAAGCTTGCGCCATGCACCGGAGTAGCGTCAGCGATCTAGCGCCAAATTTGGCCGTCAAGCGATTCAGGTAAGAGCTGTTTCCACGTGCACTACCAGTGTACACCAGAGCTGCACAGCTCATGGCGCTTGTATGCTAATTACCCCATGTACAGCAGTGTAGCATGCAAATGAAGGTATATAGCGATTCATGAAGTGGTGCAGGCGTAGCATAAGCATGCAGAAATGTAAACCAAAAAAAAACGGTTTACATTTTTTCAAACAGAGCATCGGAGCCATGAAAGCGGACCAAACTTACATATTACAATGTTAACATATGCTAATGGCTAAATATACAGCCAATGGCATAAAAAACATGCACAACACATAAAAAATAACATTTAATGTCATGGCCACACTAATGCAAAGTACAATCTCAGTGAATAGGTGCGCAAACGAGAACACAAGGAAAATATATTTAGATGTCATAAAACTGTAATGTAACACAAATCATGATTTTGCCATAATAGTCAATGGTACGCATGCTACACCACAACCAAGGCGCAAGGGTTGCTAAGGGTCTGTGACAGTGTTCTGCGTGGTAACTAGGAATTAGTAGTCAATGCCATGCAAGTGAGTCAAGTAATATGGAATCGCAAACGTCCCGCCGGCGTAAGGATGTAGCACACGGTGCAGCAGTACAACACTGAGGAGTGGCCTGGAGGTAAACATGACATCATGAGAGGTGTGCGCCGCCGTAGCTGTAAGCACATTGGAGCATTGGTAATCTGGGTTGCCTGTTGCTAAGCAAAGCTGCAGGATAGGGGTGTGTACCTAGCCATAGCTATGCTTAGCTGAGAGCACACAAGGTCACCGAAAGTTCATGTGCACGTGGATGAAAATGCGCTCAAAAGCCAGAAACCGGGCGCGCGCGGTGCGCAACTTAAGTGAAACGGGAAGGTTACGGGAAGACAATAAGGAAATGCTGCAGCATGGTAATTGGAGTGCAAATGAGTAATTAACACCTAGAAACTCACAGTGGGCCATAGACAGCAGCTAACAAGGCTGCTAGCAGCTACCTGCAGAACAGGAAAGGGGAGGTGCTGTACAGCAAAGAAAAGAGAACTGTCACAGCAGAACAAAGCAAACTTGCTGTAGATCAGCTACATAACACATTTCCCAACACAATCCTGGGTTGTGGAAGCACAAAACAAGAAAGGCAGCAGCTGGATGCATGCCTGACAATGGGAGGTGAATCAGGTTGAAAATAGAAGTAAAGGGCAATAGATGAATCACGGCAGACAAGCGTAAGTCAACACCAAAGGCCCCACAATAGCAGTACCTGCTGTAAAACCAATAATTAAGACACCCTGCAGCTGGAATAGCACAAACACACCTAATTACGCCAGCATCACCCATTGCACAATAGTATAAGGTGTGAAAGCCTCACACACACACTTGTGTATTCCCAGATACTCTCCACCATTGGTGTATACAGACAGGGAACTTTTAATATGTATATGTTAGGGGCTGCCATAGCTTTGATTCACCAGCATGTGTTGGAGACTGACGGTGGTGTGGAGGATGATGCTGACAACCGTCTCAGGCACCAGAGGAGAAGATGAGTGTTCAGACCCAGGGTAACCTACCAGGGGCTACATGATCTGGAGATAGCAGAGTGTTACAGGGTGGACAGGGACATCATACAGCAACTTGTTGAGCTGTGCCGGCCATGCCTCAGAGCCAGAAGTAACAGAGGGGAACCCATTCCAGTGGACACAAAGGTATGTGTAAGCTTGAGAATACTAGCCACAGGTACCTTCCAAAGGCCAACTGGGGATATCATGGGGATCTCACAGGCATCAGCATCCAGGGTACTCCACCAGTTCCTGGATGCCATGTTACCACATGCCAATGAGCACATACACTTCCCCCAAACACAGGAGGAGTTGACCAGCAATATGCTTCTTTTCCACCATGTGGCGGACTACCCAGAGGTACTGGGTACAATAGACTGCATGCACATACACATCAAGTCACCACCCGGTGAACAGGGTAGGCACTACATAAACTGCAAGGGATTCCCCTCCATCAACTGCCAGGTCGTGTGCAATGCCCAGGTCATTATCATGGATGTGTGTGCCGGCAGTCCTGGAAGCTATCACGACTCCCACATCTGGCATGCCTCACAGCTGTATCAGGTATTTGCCAAGGGGGACATACCATATGGCCACCTGGTGGGGGATGCTGGCTATGCACTGGAACCGTGGATGATGACACCCATCAGAAATGCACACACAGCCACGCAAGAACGCCATAATGAGGCACATGCAGAAACCAGAATCATCATAGAGTGCATGTTTGGGATGCTGAAATCATGGTTCCATTGCTTGGACATATCTGGTGGAGCCTTGCAGTACTCTCCAGGAACGTGTGCCCACATCTTCACAGTATGTGCCATACTACACAATATGATCCTGTGGAAACAGCTGCAGCAGGGACAGAATGGTGAAGGCCCTCACAGCCCACCACCATTGCCAAGGGACCCACAGGCACAGCAGGGCTCAGACCACGAACACACTGTGCTAGCCCCAGTAGGCAGATGGAGGCCTACCCAGTATGCCCATGCCTTGGCAAAGAGGGAACGTATAGCACACACACTGACAGTGTGGGCACTCATGGACTGACACCCTTCTCCACTTGCACACACAGCAAACATGGATGGCACACACACACGACCACCTGTAAATTGTCATGTATATGTGGTCTACTGTGTGCATCCTACATAGATAGCCCTCATCTATTGTACACACAACTGCCATTGGCACAAGGTAAGTCAATACCTGAACAGTATATTAAGCTATCAGCATGTGTCCATACTGTATGTACAGGTTCATAGATACATAGGTAGGTACATGGCCAACCACTGAGGCCACTCATGAGCATAGGCAAAACGTGTCTGCTGTTGCCCTCCTATTGATCAACCAACTGTCCCTCTGTGGAGCAGAGCCACTTGCAGGATCCCTGGGGTGTAGCTACTGTTCACCACCCACTCTGCAAGGATTCTCCGGAGTGTTAGTGAGGGGTTTTGTATAATGTAATCAGGGATGTGTTTCCAAATAATGGGGAGTATCCCTAACAGGAATCTTCACATATGTGTACATGTTATGTAGTATACCTTAAACACAGCTTGCATATATAGATAGTTCTCCACAGAATAATAAACATGTGGAACACACAACCGCTGAAATGTGCATTCATCACCCTTGCACTACCAGTGCCTGCTCTGAGAGGTAAGATATCACTGCCAGGATTAGAACACGCAACCATTTACACATTCATCACAATAACATACCACTGAGCTATCTGAGATGTACCAATGGTAGTCGTGTATACTGACAGAATAAAACACAAAAGGTAGGAATGTGTTGAAATAGGACAAACCGGCATGTACACAATGAAAGGTGTATGTTATATATATATATATATATATATATATATATATATATATATATATATATATACACAATCATATATATATAGAGAGAGAGAGATATGTTGATATATGGGAATAAACATATATATGTAGATATATAGATAGGTTAACAACATCTACATAACCAACCATGGAGGTACATATAAATGGGATACCTACCGCATTCCAACTGCTTTGCATACGGATGAATGTAATCCCGAGGTTTAAGGTCCGAAAAAACACAGTACTGAAACACCAGATGCGCGAGGTGTAATCTCACAATGTTAATGGACAGTTAGTCAGTGCTTACGGTGTTGCGGTTTGGGTAGGTTACTGTGTGTATGTGTGTTTCTTAGGGCTGTAGTGTGTGTAAGTGTGTGTTCTGTGTGTGGTGTGTGTTGTTGGGGGACTGTAATGTGTGGTTGTGGGTTAGCTTTGTGCATCTGTTTGCGTGACCTAGGATGTAGAATATTAAAGTAGTGGGTGGTGTGTGGGGCACAGACACCTATATGGGGTGTGTAGGGGGGCTTGGCCACCTGCTCATATGTAGCGTAGGATGGTATGTTTGGATGTGTTGGGTAGCAGTGTGTCTCTGTGTGCATGTGTGTGTTCCATGTTTATGTTACCTTCATGAGTTACTGTCGATGTCAGTAATGTGGGGTATGGGAGTCCGTTCCCAGGACTATGTGTGTCGGAACACTGTGGTTTTAGAAATCCGTAGGTCTCCCGTATACAGCGGTTGAAGTGTTCACATATGTGTATAACATAGACCATAGCAATCACACATTCTGCCACTACCAGCCTTTATGAACAAAGGATATGGAGAGTATATGCCTATACACCATTACAAATATGTGCTATGGACATGAGCCAATGATAGTGTTACCACCTATTCCACTTTGTGAGGGACACTCTCTCTTTAGGCAGTTGTGTGCTGACCAAATATATTAAATGTGGCAAATGTTCTGGGATTGTAGGACATAATTATGTCCCATATGTACTGTAATAGTTGCATACAATAGTTATTTCTGTATCTAAAGTACCTACATTGAACAGGAAACCGGATAAGCTACTAAACTGCTACAATAAGATCAGTAACAATACAATAACTGCTACTACTGCTACTGCTTGAGATAAGCTTATAATTAGGCAAGGAAGGAAAGTTCTATCCCTTGTACTGACCATGGGTTTGTGTCGGCCTGTAAAATCAGATGTGTGTCCCAAAAAGGACCCACTATGGACATATGAAAAGGTGGCAACCCTAGCCAAAGAGGGTCAATCACCAACACAACTACGATGACTGCAAATACCTATGACAGAAATACACAGCTATCATGTAGCAACACGTTATTACATTCAGATGTATTACCGACGGGATTCAAGGACTAGCATCACCTGCATGCTATACAGGAACCACATAACAGTGTCTTAATGAATCAGCCTGCAAATACCATTGTAGTAGTCCACAAACATATAGGTGTTCAAATAGGGAAGAAACCCTCATGCACATAGCGATTATGTATAAAAGCAGTTCCTACACACCTGCATTTGCTATGCACACCCACCAACATCACCCCCTCACCGAAACATATTACAATACAAACTGTAATAACATCACAAATCATTCAGAAGCCATAACATACCTTGTCAGAGACACACTAACATGGCCCTAAGTGAAATAGTGGCTGTTATACAATGGAATAGCTGCTGATGCAATAGGTTCATAGGTTTATACTAGGCTATCTGCCCTAAGGCATTTATAAGCCTAGCCCAAAGTTTTGTGGCTTACGCCACCCCTTATGTTAAAAAATACTGTGCCCATTAGTTTGTTGTGCCTCTGTCCAGCAGTGACACAGAGATGATTCCCGGGGTAAACCTATGATCTCCCATCCACCGGTCAAGATTTCTCTTGAACAGAGCCAGCGAGGTGCTCTGCCTCACATGGACTGGGATTTTATTCCACAGCATAGGGAGTCCCTGGGTGACAAATCTATCCCTCCAGCATGTCCTATTTATATCCGTGCTAAGGTTTAAGTCGCTTGCTCTAGTGGATCTGGTAGATTTGGATTTTTTGAGGTGGAGCATGTCCATTCATTCCGGGTTGGACATGGCCTTGTATGTCAGGCACAGGTCACCTCTGAGCAGGCGGTATGCGACTGAATAGAGCTGGAGTTTCTTCAGTCTGGCAGCATATGACAGAATTTGGAGTCCCTTTATCCTTTTGGTGAGGAACTTTTGGGGTCTCTCCAATTGCTGCAGGTGTCGGGTGAGATACATCCCAAATGGGGCATTGTACTCGATCATTGGTCTGATAAGTGAAGAGTACAGGGGAACAATGACCTCACTTGATCTGGATGTGAATCTCTTCATGATCAGGTGGGCAATGTAAAAGGTCTTTCTAACCACTTTAGCAATGTGAGTGTCAAAAGAAAGGCCACTGTCAACCTGGGTCCCCAGGTCCCTGATAACCTCTTCTGTGCTTAATGGATTGCCACCTATATGGTAGCTTGGGGTTACCTTGTTTTTCCCGAAGGGTATGACTATACATTTTTTGGCATTTAACTTCAGGCCATGGCTCTGGCACCAGTTATCAGTTTCCGTGAGACCCCTCTGAAGGATATCTGTGTCCGATGTACTTTCCACTATGGCGCCCAGTTTGCAGTCATCTGCAAACTTTGTCAGCCATAGTCCTCCTATGTTTGCCTGTACTTCTGAGAAGTAGATGCCAAACAACAGGGGGCCAAGGACTGAGCCCTGTGGGACACCACTTGTGACCGGCTTGGAGTCTGACATGGTGCCAGCAACTCTAACCCTGTGGGTTCTGTCCTTTAGCCAGTTTGCAACCCATCTTGTGACATATGGGTTTACATTTAAGCTGGTAAGTTTCTCTATAATACCCGAGTGGGGTATTGTGTCGAAAGCTTTTGCAAGGTCAAGGTAGGCTGTATGGACTGCCTTTCCCTCATCAATGGCCTTGGTGACTGTTTTGACGAAGTCGACCAAGTTCAAAAGGCATGATTTGCCCTTGACAAAGCCAAACTGGGTTGGGTTCAATGTCTGCAAGTCCCCTATGTCTTTGTTTATGAGTTCCATTATGATCATCTCCATAGCTTTGCAGACCAGGCTTGTTAAGCTTATGGGGCAGTAATTACCAGGGTCCGTAGAGGTACCGCCTTTGCGGAGTGGGACCACAGTTGCCGTACACCACTCCTTGGGCACATATCCTGTGGTAAGGCTAAGATTAAACAGCTGCCTTATATGCGGGTTTAGTTCGTCATTGAGTTTGTGTAGCACACAGCCGGGGACACCATCCGGTCCCATTGATGCTGTGTTTTTAGCTTTAGAGAGAGCAGCTTTCACCTGCGCATTTGAGATGTCTGGGAGGCTACACTCTGCTGGTATAGTTCTCTCTCCTTTGGGGAGAGGGGTGAGTTTGCACTGAACCTGTCTGCCAGTATGTTGGCAATGTCTGTGGGTTCAGTAATTTTTGTATCATTTTGGACTAATTCTGTGCATATCTGGGAGATTCCACCCAGGTTTCTAACATAGCTGAAGAAGGCCTTATGATTGTCTTTTGAATCTATTGCAATTTTTCTCTCAAAGTTGGCCTTGGATGATTTTATGAGTGCTCGTATTTTTTTACTAATAATGATCAAGGGTATCTTCTCTTTTATGGATTTTGCTCTATCATGTAACAGCTTTCTCCTCTTATTGTAAAGTTTGTTTATGGCTGGGGTCCACCAGACTGGACGTTTGCCCTTGGTGGAAAGAGTCTTGGTTTTATTAGGGATTGCCTGATCCATACAGTCCTGGAGGTGTTCAGTAGAAGGCATTTGTAAGGGCTTCTCCAGCTTGGGTTGTGGTTTCCACTGGCTCTGGGGCCTTGAAGGATACCACACCAGTCTTGAGTAGTGTGAAGTTTGCTTTAGAGAAGTTCTTCACTGTGGTCTTTTTTGTTTGGGGTGGGGCTTGGTTGTGTGTTTCCGGTGAGATAAGTTTGTGATCTGATCTCACCAATGAGGGATATACTTCCGGTGTGGAGCATTTTGTCCCCATGTTTGTGATGATGAGATCTAGTATATTTTCTCCCCTTGTGGGAATGGTGACTAGTTGTTCCATGGCATTTGAATTTATGAACTCCAGGAACCTTTGGGCTAGAAAGTTGGGGCTTGAGTAATGTTCCCAGTCTATATTCGGGTAGTTGAAGTCACCCAATATAATGGTGTTTGGAGATACATTTATACCCTCCAGTGTCTTCAGGAATGCTGTGTGGGGTTCCTGAGTTTGAGAGGGTGGCCTGTAGCATGCTACAAATTGTAGAGCAGTTTTGCCTATGGTTAATTGCACCTGGATGGTTTCCGATGCTTGCGTTGCCACCAACCTGGAGGTGTGGGTATCCTTGATGAATATGGATACACCCTCCTTTTGTGGTGTGGTCCGGGTTTTGGGGCGAACGCATGATATGAGGTAAAACCTGATAGTGCCGGGTGCTCTCAGGAGCCTTGAACCAGTTTTCAGTCACAGCACAGACATCGATGTTCTCCATACTGAGAAGGGCCTTGAGTGCATGCATTTTGAGATTTAGACTTCTGGCATTGAGCAGCATTACCCTTAGTTTCTTCCCATTTTTGTTTCTAGGGTGGTAGGTTTAGAATTTGAGCCTTGCCTAAAAAGGCACTATGGGGTGGCAAGAGCCTTAGCCAATATCCGAATCCCAGGGGTGACAGGTGCAAGCCGCCCTTCATGAAGCAGCGTGGCTTGTCAAGCATGTCATCCCAGGCAGACAGACACTGGATCCCCTTTGAATGACACCAGAAATTAAGCCAATTGTTAAAGCTGATCATCTTGTCTCTATGTTGTGGCATCATTCTTGGTGAAGGAAGGATACTGCTCAGGGTCAGGGTCATACCTGCCTGGGCTACATAATCAGAGAGCTCCTCTATGTCTCTTTTCATGTAGTCCAGGGAGGTACGTCTCAGGTCGTTCACACCAGCATGGACAATGATTGTGCCATATTTGTACTTGCTGTGGAGTGACCCGAGTGCTTGTGTTATGTGGTGGATTCTAGCGCCCGATAGGCAGCTTACTGTGACCCTCTCCTTGTTCAGCCTGGTGAGTGGGACGTCAGTGTGTCTGACTATGGAGTCACCTATGACAAGTATGTTTGGTGTTGTATTTGGCCTTAAGGGCTGTGACTGCTTTGCACACTGATTTTGTGGTTTATGTGTTGCCTGTGGTGTGTCATGAGGTGGCAGTTGCTTGGATGTCTGCTTTGGAGGCCTCTGCTGTTTAGGTAAATTTTTGCTCAGAGCCTCCGAGTATGACTTTGTGTGTTTATGTGTTTGATTCATTGTTGTGATAGCTTTATGTGAGACTGGTTTTGTGGTGTGTGTAGTTGCCTTCTCCTCCTGTCTGGTCTTGCCAGTCCTGAGTTGAGAGAGCTCAGCCTCCAGTTTGGCTAAATAGCTGCATCTCTCACAAGTATTTGTGTTATGTGGGAGGAGGAGAGGGTTGTCAGTGTACATGAGGCAATTGTAACATTGCCTCAAAATTCCCAAATTCACCAACTGGACAGGAGAGGACGCCAGCATCTGGCCCTTCGACATGCTAGAGAAATTTAGAAGTTAAAATAACTGAATAAGAGAGGACTTAGTAAGGAAGTGGGTACTCCTGGGGGGAGTTTTGCTAGTGAGGGACTTTGTATAATACAGAAGTGCTAAACCTGAAAAGAAGATGCTTTTAAGACAAGTTAAAGCTTTTAGGAACAAGTGCTGTGCTTTTTAGTTAAGGGATATACTGTTTAGATTACTAGTAGAGCAGTTCTAAGGGAAAAAATGAAGAACAGACTTCATGGAGCCAGAAAAAGTTTAACCTTGTTAAACCAGCGCTGCCCGATGCTGCTCTAGTGGCAACTCTGCGCTAAATCTCGCTAAAGCACTCTAAAGCATGCTTGATAGGGTTTGTTTGCACTAATCCCGTTTCAGAGGGTTGTGCGTACACCGGGATGTGTTAGCAATTAGTGAGTAACAGCACAGTATGCTACACTTGTACACCAAATCAAGGATGTCTGGTGAGCACACTGTACAACACATAACAGTTCATGCATAGCCATACAGCCTTGAGCTGGCCAAACATCCTTGCCAGACTTAAACATCTGCAGAAGTATCAGGTACAAACAAACCCTGCATAAGTAGCATTGTTCCGAAATATAACAGCTGTACTCACATGTAGAACTAAATCTTCTAGCCATTAAACACAGTCCGCGGGAGTCATGAAGCTAATATAGCTCTGTGTGTCTCCATATAACTGTTGAAATATATCGCAATAACACATCTAGGCCGTCTCCCTCAAAAGTAAGGCAAATGGACAACCCCTAAAAGGAGTACTCACTTATACACCACTGTTGCCATGGTATCGGCTAATGGAGTAGCTGCACAGCTGATGTGCATCCAATTAACTACTTTGGAACAGCAATTGGTGGACAGGATATCACATGTTACTGATATGTAACTAGAAAAGGATGTGTCATCACACATTCAAACCATCCATATATACCAGCGGAAAATTACAAATAACATTGAAACACAAACCGAAAAGGATTGAATCAACTGTTAACGATACGTCGGGTTACTAATAAGGTATGTAGAACAGTCAGTATGTCTGTGTATGTAGTACTATTCTGTAGTATTTAAAGTGCATGCAATCCATATAATGGAAACAGTTATGTTGTAGTGATGTATTGTTGAGCATAGTCATGCTTGTAGTATTTGTGTGTACTGCTGTAGGTCACATGGCAAACACCACATACACCACAAGGGATGCTGTATAAGGGCTTTGAACAGAAATACTCCTCCCCAGCCGACGTCAGTGGCAGGGTTGGTCCAGCAAGTATATGCTACAACAGGGGATAGTATATGTTGATATATTGTAACTGTAGCCATATGTATGGGTGTAATACAGAGTATAACATGTAGAAGGTTGGGCCACTGTGCAAGTATGTTTTGCATTGTGGGATATTGTGGCAATAACTGTAATGCACAGTATAGTAGACAGATATGTATTACAAACTACATAGCATTACTGTAATGGTAGGCAAACATTAGTTATGTCAGTCGGCATTTACAATACACAATAACAGGATACATATGTCTTTTAGTGAGCCGACAGTTTATCAGCATGATAGCAAAGTAAAATGAAAGAGCTATTTAACTATCCAGGCACATAAGACATGTAATATGTGCAAAGGTAGGTACTAGGCTGTCTTACCAAGGGTATCTGTAAGCCTAGCTAGCGTGTGTTGTCTTTCGCCACCCCCATAGGTTGGTTCCCTTTGCCTCTGAATGGCAGAACCAATAGTTCCCTGTGCCTCTGTCCAGCAGAGCCACTGCAGTGATCCCCGGGTACATGTCTGTCTCCCATCCACACGGCAACATTTCCCTTGAAGAGTGCTCGTGAGGGGCCCTGCCTGATTTACATTGGAATCACGTTCCAAAGCATTGGGAGTGTCCGGGTCAGGAATCTATCCATTCAGCACGTCCTACTCATCATTGGGGTTAGGTGTATAGCCCTAGAGCATGTGCCTCTCAGGGGCTTCTGTTTAGGTGGAGCATATCCAGCAATACAGTGTTGGACATGGGCCTTGTATGTCAAGCAGAGATCAGCTGTGAGTATGCAGTATGCAACTGATTACAGCTGGAGTTTCATAGGTTGGGCTGCATAGGTCATCTGTTTGAGGTCAGTCATCCTCTTGGTGTGGTACTGGTGTGGTCTTCCAAGCTGTTGCAGTTGTCTTGTAAGGTATATCCCAAATGGGGTGTTGTATCCTTTAATGGGTCTGATGTGACATGTGTAGAGTCACAATGGCCCCTCAGATCTGGATGCAAACCCATTAGAGATTAGGGGGGCCATGTAGAAGGATATTCAAACCACCTTGTCATTATGGGTATCGAAGGAGAGATTGCTATCTACTGGTGTTGCTACAGAAATTGTATAATGTTGGACCTGACAAATAACTCTTACTTCTTCGTAAATACAATGTTACGAATACAGAGGAATTGCTATGCAAACACCTGTGATATTATCCTTTATTTTAAAAGCAAACAGGATTCCACTTCAACAACAAAAACAAAAACAAACTATATTAGTTTAGCCGCTTTCACCCACTCTGTGTGGGCTTCTTCAGAACAACATTACCGTTTTACACAAACATTTAAATAACTTTTTAAGCACCAAAAAGTAAAAAAAAAAAACGGGCTGCCCTTAAAGTGATATCCCTCAATATGTAACTCCATATAATGAACAATATAATGCTTAAACACTCTTTTATGCACTGCATACTAAATGTTTGCTGTACTTATATAATATATTAATTTCTATACATATATATAATATATACTGTACATATTGTATAATCCCTAAACATGTCATAATTTATCCATTATTCTGATTATATAAAACTGTACTCTATGTACAAAGTAATTAACCAAAATTTTTTTTATATAAAATCATTAAAAATACAAAATATATATGTATATTTATACATATAAAAACTCCTATGCTCTTAATAAGTATATAAAATTCTAAAATTCTAAAATACGTATAGCCAATCACTGATAGCAGACCTACTCAAAGAATGCCTCTTATAGTCATTACTACTTTACATAACATATAATTTGAACATTGTATGTTTCGTACTAATAATATTCATACATTCTACATGACTCTAATACTCCATCCCTCATGTATACCTTTATAATCTATTAGTTAATATAGGTTTTATAGATATATGATCATTCATACCTGGTGGATTTGATGCATCAGTATACAATTGCCACAATATTTCTCTAAACCCAAAACTTTCTTTCCTATTACCTCCTTTTGGATTATATTTAACATGTTCTAATATGGCAAATCTGAAATTATGTAATTCTCCATACATCTCTATGTGTCTATACAGTGCGTTATTACTATTTTTCTTTTTGATACTATATAGGTGATCATATATTCACTTTTTGAAAGATCTTTCTGTCTTCCCTATATAGTATCCAGAACATACACTGCACTTTGCTATATAGATCACATAATTGGTGTTACAACTGCCTTGTTTAAATCTTATTTTGGTGCTGTATATATTATCCAGCATAATTCCATTTTCTTCCATTATTACATAACACTGTTTACAACTTCCACATCTACTATTCGATTTATTATAACTGTTACTTGTATTTGTCTCTTTATTCATCCCTCTATGCTCTAACAGTCTCTTAAGATTACTTCCCATCTTATACACAAAGTGTGGTTTGTTACCTACTAATTCTATCAGTTCATCATCCACCAATATTTTCCAATTATTTTCCATTATTCTCTTAATCTGATGTACATAGGGGCCATATTCCAACACACAGGTGCATTGGTATTTCCCTCCTGTATCTTTCAATTCCATATTGTTAATTGGTCTATTCATTCCCTCATATTTTCCTAGCAATGGTGGATACTTTTTCCCCATTCCTGAATGACATATTGCTTGACATCTGTCATCACTTTCTTATTGTAACCTCTTTCATCAAATAATCTAGTTATATATTCTAATTCATCCACCATTTCGTCAAACCTAGATGTCATACGGGCTGCCCTTATACATTGCCCTTTGTATATGTTATACAATTGTTTTCTTGGATGATTACTCTTATACTGTAAATAATCATTTGAAAATGTACTTTTTCTATAAATAAGGGATTTGAATACTTTTTCAGCATGGGAATGGGAAATAAAGGTATCAGGATATGCTATTCCATTACTACTAACAGAATATGTGAATTTAAGAAATTCACTACTTGAATTTAAGAATGATATAAATGAGTCAAGTTCTTCTGAATTCCCTTCCCATAAAATGTAAATTTAATCTAAAAATCTAGAATAGTGTCTCACATACTTAAACATATTATTGGGAAAAACGACTGTCTCCTCCCAATCCAACATGACCAAATTAGCAAAAATTGGTGCACATGCTAACCCCATTGCAACACCCCTATTTTGTCTATAATGTTCGCCTTCATAATAAATGTAATTATGATCCAAAACCATAGACACACAATCCATAATCAAACATATCCTTTCCCAATCTATATGTGTATGTTTTCTAATACTATTGCAAAAAGCTTCTAGTCCTAATTGTTTTGGAATGCATGAAAACAAATCTATTACATCTATCGTTACATATAGATATCTATTGTGTTCTTCATGAATAGGGAAACTGCCCAAAAATTCCCAAGAATCTTTAATTAAGTGTGTAATATGCTTATAAATGTCTTTTAACCAAGTATCTACTGCTACTCCTAAGGGAAATGTTTTGGAATGACTACCCGATATTATGGGTCTAAATGGAGGGCCAGTTATATCTTTATGTACCTTGGGATCCCCACTAACGTAGCTAGTACCGGATACTGCACTCTGAAAAAATTATACACATCAGAAGTTATTCTATTGCCTATCCAAAACTCCTCTATATATGAGTCTATGCATTGGTACACTATGTTAATCTCATTTACAGAAACAGTTTGATAGTTACCGGACTGTATGAGTATATCAAACATTTTGTTAGTGTACTCTAAAGTATCATATATGACCACTCCACCTCCCTTGTCCGGTTTCATTACACGTACATTGTTGTCTCCTTTTAACTTTTTTAATACTTCTTTCTCTTCTATTGTAAAATTGTGATATGTGTTTCCCTTCTTTATTTAATTATTATTTTTAAGTCTATATATTTCTTTAATTACCTGTTTTTCAAACATTTCCACATTAGGATGCATTGGTGGAACAAATGTACTTTTTTTCTTTAACTTACATTCTTTCATATCTCTACCCTGTTGTACATCCTTGATCTTATCCTTAAACATAATTGACAAATTTAATGTCCTCGTAAATAACTTCACTTCACAGAGGTTATCAACTAATCGAAATTGGGGTGTTGGTATATATTTCATTCCTTTAGATAAAAGGTCAAAATGTGCCTTACTCAATGTTAGATTGGAGTAGTTGTATATTTTAAAATTATTACAACTATGTACTATCCCATTCACAGAAATGTTGTCAATTTCATTACATTCTCGCTTATTATCGTTCTTTATCAATATTCTTCCTGTTATTTGTACTTGTCCTTGTATGGTCCCCCCTGATGGTAGGTTGTGTTCTGTTTCCATCCCCTCCCCATTTGTCTCTTTGTATGAAATTATTTTTTCCAACCCTTCTGAAAATTTTGTCTATAATTTTTTGTATGTAGGGGACTAGCACCTGTGTGGTAGTCCATGGGTAATTAGTTATATCCAAAGGGGATGACTATGCACTTTTAGGCATTCAGCTTGACGCCATGATATTAACACCAGGTATCCGTCTCAGTGCGACCCTTCCAGAGGGTGTCTGTAACAGCTGGGGAAACAATTATGTCCCCTAGTTTGCAGTTGTCTGCAAACCTTTTCAGCCAAAGCCCTCCTGTGCTTGTCTGTACATCAGAGAAGTAAATACCGAACATGAGTGGTCCTAGGACTAAGCCCTGGGGGACAGCAGTTGTAACTGGTATACAGTCGGAACTAGGGTATGCAGCTCCTACTGTGTGTGTTCTGCCCGTGAGCCACTTTGCAAACCATCACATGACGTAGGGGTTAATGTTCAGGCAGATGGATATGTTGATAATACCAGAAGGAGGAATGGTGTTGAAAGCCTTTGAGAGATCTAGGTAGGCTGTGTGGACCTCCTTACCCTCATCTAATGCCTTGGTAACTGTCTCTAAGAAGCCCACCAGGTTTAGGAGGCATGGTCCAGCCTTAACAATGCCAAACAGGGAGGGGTCAAAGGTTGGGAAGTACCCAATGTCTCTGGCAGTGAGCCATGATGTGCACCATATCATTGCAGACCAGGCTAGTCAGGCCTATAGGGAAATAGGTCCCATGGTCCATTGTGGCGCCACCTTTGTGGAGTGGGTTAACTGTTGCTGTGCACCATTCAGGGGGCACTATGTGATGTGAGGCTATTATTGAACATGGTGCATAGGTGAGGAGACAGTACGATCCGAAGTTCATGTAAAACGCAGCATGGGATGTTGTCCAGTCAAAAACAACGTAATAAAGATGATAATCCCAGCGAAACAACAAAATTGCAAACACACCAAAGGTGAATGAACGCCAGGAATACAGGATACTGTGCTGGAAACACTTAATTTATTGACATAAAATAGGTTGAGCGCTTTCTACAGAAGTAAATCTGTCTTCTTCAGAACATCATAGCATGGAATCATGACGCTTATATATCATAATTGAAGTAAAAAGCCCGCCCATATCAGACGATAGTACATTAGGAACTTAAAAATGTACTTCAGGAATAGCAAGCGCCCAAACTAAAGGCCTCTCTCCAGACAGGAATATGCACAACCAATCGCCGAACGATTCAACCGCACTAACACTCTAACTTTGTATATAAGTATAAATCCAAACTCTATAGTATTGCTTTAAGGACGTATGTGTTTTTATCTGTATGTTAAAAACGTCAGGACTGGTGGTGATGCACACTTCCACAACCTCTCGATTGAATGTTCCCTTCAGGGAACATACAGATAAAAACACATACGTCCTTAAAGCAATACTATAGAGTTTGGATTTATACTTATATACAAAGTTAGAGTGTTAGTGTTGAATCGCTCGCGATTGGTTGTGCATATTCCTGTCTGGAGAGAGGCCTTTAGTTTGGGCTACTATTCCTGAAGTACATTTTAAGTTCCTAATGTACTCGCCTGATATGGGCGGCTTTTACCAATTATGATATAAGCGTCATGATTCCATGCTATGATGTTCTGAAGAAGACAGATTTACTTCTGTAGAAAGCGCTCAACCTATTTTATGTCAATAAATTAAGTGTTTCCAGCACAGTATCCTGTATTCCTGGCGTTCATTCACCTTTGGTGTGTTTGCAATTATGTTGTCCAGTCCCATGGATGCTGTGATATTGCCTTCAGAGTGTGCAGCTTTGAGAGGGATCTGCCAGGATGTTGTCAATATCCATTGTTTCTGTAATGTTCGTGCCTTTGTGCTGTAACTCAGAGCAGATCTGGTTGTTGACATCGAGGCTCTGTGGTTGTTGTTGGTATTAGTTGCATTAAAGTTTTCGTAGCTAGCTTTGGAAGATTGTATAAGGGATCTCACCTTCTTACTGAGGCTGGCCAGGGATCTCCTCCATGCATGGTATTGTACTCTCATTTGCAACAGTGTCTTCCTCCTGCAGTAACATATGTTTATGGCAGGGGACCACCAGATTGGTCTAGTTAATTATGAGTATAGCGTCCTGGTTCTATTTGGGATAGCACAAGCCATGCACTCCTGTAAGTGCTTATAGAGTGCATTTGTGTAGGATTTAGCAGTTGTAACAGTACTGTCCATCTGCATGGGTGTCATGATGTTCACAACGTCTGCCTTAAGAAGCATGTAGTTGGCCTTGTACACATATTATACTGTGGTTCGCAAAATGGGGGGTAGGTGCAGGATGTGGATATCAACAGTGTTCAGCACATGGTCTGATTGGACCAATGAGGAGTTGGCTTCACGTGTGGAGCACCAGTCACTCATGTTGGTAATGACTAGGTCTAGGATATTGTTGCCCCTGGTGGGTGTGTGGATATGTTGAGTCAGGGCATTGGTGTTTATGAAGTCCAGAAACCGTTGAGCTAATGTGTTGGTACACGAGTAGTTTTCCCAGTTAATGGTGGGGTAGATACAGTGAGGCCTATGTGATGAGTGTGGTGTTGTGTGACTGTGTACCTTCTCCACATGACAGTCAGGCTCAGGCTTGGTTGGAGAGACCTTTACCACCAGTTTGGCTAGATTAGTGCATCTCTCACAGGTTGTAGTGTTGGGTGGTAGGCAGAGAGGCTTGTCTGTGTACATGAGGCAATGTGTACATTGTCTCAAGATGTCCAGATTAATCAGATAGACAGGTGAGAACACTGGCAGTTGACTCTTGGACATGCCTGAATATAGAACTACATTCACCTAGATAAGTGAGGAAAGTGAGCACAACAGCTATATTACTCTACGCAAGTGAGAAAAGTATGTACAACACCTTGAACAACTACCAAACAGGAATCTTCGTAAATCAGCCTCTTTATTGAAGAAACAGACAACAAAAAATCACAACTTAGCGCTTTTACCCTTGCAATAAGGGCATCATCAGAGTTGTACTTCATCTTGAATAATCACATGTTTAAATAGCAAAAAGTTGAAAGACACACCCCCACAGCAACCAATAGTAGCTCAATAAAGTCACCATCACACTTAAATAATACTTAGAAGTCTTCACACACTGTTAAAACACATATCCTGTGTGAAGACTTCTAAGTATTATTTAAGTGTGATGGTGACTTTATTGAGCTGCTCTTGGTTGCTGTGGGGGTGTGTCTTTCAACTTTTTGCTATTTAAACATGTGATTATTCAAGATGAAGTACAACTCTGATGATGCCCTTATTGCAAGGGTGAAAGCGCTAAGTTGTAATTTTTTGTTGTCTGTTTCTTCAATAAAGATGCTGATTTACGAAGATTCCTGTTTGGTAGTTGTTCAAGACTGTTGAGCTTTAGTTGCTGGATTGGATATGTACAACACCTGTTCACCCTTACCTGTAGGTGATTTGGAAGATTGAGTGCTATAGTAATCATTAGCTTACGTACTGTTTACAAGTCCTGAACAAGTGCTTAGCATGAATAAGCAATCCAGATAGGTTCTTGGATAATATAAAAGCACGGTCCCCTCCCCCCAACAGGTACACAAGCATATATCCATATACACCACAGGGCCCCTGTACCCACAACTATGCAGATACAAGCTGCACTCAGTCTGCATGGGACTTGTCCACATCACAGGTTGTGTCATACACATATGGCAAAACAAGATGCTCTCCACGTACACATCATGTAAAACATAGCTCCATGTCAGGTTGTGTACACACTGAATGGTGCACACCAACAGGTATCACAACCCAGCAAAGGAGGAGACACCACTGATAATGGGAAGTACTGCACTACTACCCTGCTGAGTCTGGTCTGGAAGGCTATGAACCTTGATCACTTAAGTGATGTCAGCAGTACAGATGTAGATGACAGTATGGTTGATGTCACACTGCATATCATAACCTTGCCAGGTCATAGGACATCATCACCCATACTGTGTACCACCTACACTCAGTATACTAGATGTACATTCCTATGTCACAGGAGTGTTTAGCAACAGGATTGCTGGCAGAAACAACACTACAGAAGGTGTCTGAATAATACTTGATCATCACACCAGTGGCAACTACAGTATGCCAGGATTAATGAATTCTATTCCCCCTCATTGTAGTCCATACCTCACAGACAAACAGAATGCATCTGCTTATTGAAGTATGCGAATGACTATGACCTAGGAGCAATAGCTGACTCGCATTGTCACCCCTATGTTAATAACCCTGTACCCATGAACTACCGCCTAGGCAGCAGTCATCATAATGGACACTTGTGTGTGAGGGATGCAGCTGGGTAGTTGTCTTTCCTGTGATAGCTATGTCGCCACACCCATCAGGGAGTCATATGTGGCAACCCTAATAATAATAGGGTGCCATTCATGAATATAGAGATCATTGTCCAGCCATACAGACCACTCAAGTGACCCATATCAGATCACATATTTCCTTTAAGGGGTATTGGCCATGTGCAGATAGCCTACACCAGCCTTCCCTTTCCCTATCTCCACTATGTAGGATGATGCATACCCTGAAGAAATCCATGTCCAACCCAGTGATGTTGGACATGCTACATGTACTCATCCTGATCTCGAACACATACTTGATAGACATCCACCTACCACATGCTGGACAGATCCTTGTCCCATACACTTGACATAGTCCTGCCATACTATGCATTCCTGTCTGTCAAAGCTACACATCGTTCCCCTCTCAGACATGGTGTGATGACCGCATGGCAATGCATGGTATATGTATCATTAACCCTGTGGATCAGTAATGTGGCACTGCTCCACCTGGCCCCACAGACCTGCCTGTTGGCTACTGCCAGGTAGCCTTTCATCCTAGATGCATATATGGCCCATGGCATATAGCCCACTAGTTGACTTTGACTGTACATGCCATAGTTGATATCCATCCCTGCAAATACCATCTGGCTAGCCAGTGTCCCATGTGTATCACATGTGCGACACAGGTGATACATGGCAGGATGTTGAATCGCTGTAAAGTGCAGTGTAGATGTATATGGTAGAACATATACATGTAAAACCTTATGTGAGCATGTCTGCAGGGTCACAGGTCTTGTCTGTTAAGGCAGTGTAAGTCCTTATATGTGACATATATACTGCATCAAGGTCGACTGCATTAATGTGGACACATCCAGCCATGTGCTGATAGGTAGGAACACCAGTACAGGCAAACAGACATGCCCACATCAGGACAGCAACCACATGGAGTATGAGCAATGTAATCAGGTGACACACATATATGGTGATGATATCCACTAAACATTGAGTGTCACATGTGTGTGACACAAACACGTCAGTGTCATGTAGGTTTGCAAATACAACTATTTAAACTGAAGTAATGCAATACACATGTATGTTCAGCTGTAGCTCTGTATGTCTCTGAGGTACTGTGACTTGTCTCCATCATTACGTCTTCCAGGTATGCAGCGTGCAAGGATTCCCCCTTTTACATGCTTGGAGGATGAGGCCCTCATCCCATACCTACTTGATAATCATGACATCCTGTTCAGCCATGTGCCACAGGATGCACAGCAGTGGGATGCTGTGTGGATGGAATTTCGCTGGAGGGTTAATGATGTGGGTGGCCACAACTGCACATACCAGCAGGTGTGCAGACACTGTACAGACCTCATTAGATGAGCGAAACAGCATGCAAATGCAATCGCCAGGGAACAAGGTGCAACAGGTGGTGGACCACCAACCCAGCCCCCACTCACACATACCGAGGAGCTACTGGCCAACCTGGGGACACCTGCAGAACCACATCCACAAGCCTTAGCCGATATTGTGGAGATGGGTGTCTCTCAACCACTGAGCTTGGAGTTGCCTGGTAAGTCAGTACTGCACCTATAACAACTATATTCCATATAGCTGCATGTGTCACTGTACAATATGTAATGTAACATCATATGCAAGGCATGTATACACACATGTCGCATACTATAGTATGCTACTTTGTGTATGCACACATGTGCATACACCATAGTATAGTCTAATGTACTGGTGTATGTGTTATGCACATTGCTCCCTGTAGCCTTTATACAGGGGTTGATTATGCTCATACTGCTGTGTTACTCCTATTTAGGTACCTCTGGCCTTCTGCAGCGACAGCAGCCCGTTGCAGGTGAGAGTGTTATTATTTATCAGGAACCATAATGCACAAATCTATCTGCCATGTGGCCATTCACAACATGTACACATAATGTATGGTCCTGTCACAATATACAGGTCGGACTTGCAATGCATCACAATGACTATCGATGTGCCATGCTTGCAAACTATGTGAATCATCTCACTGACATGAATCCTCACAAACTTTATTGCCAGATGTGTTGACAGCTGTGCATAAAATGGTGGAGGTACTGTTCACTTTAGGAACGTACAACAGATCTGATCTACACATGTGGTGAATACAAACAGTACTACACAGTGGGCTGGAGTATGGAAGCACACAGGTTTCACCGGTGTGGATCATAGCCCTGCTATGAATGTCACACAATGTGATGTCCTATCTTGACATGTCCATGACATCTATTGGCCTGGCTGCTACACTACCTAACCTGAAAACATATCCCACATACTGCCCTTTATCTGCATAACCCTGTTGTCAGTGGAGCATATATGTTATATGGGACAACACAGACATGTGAAATAGATGCCCGTCGCTATAATTTGGACAACACATGTACACATGTGGCCATGGAGGATGGCCAGAGACATGGAGCAACACACACACTAGAAGTGTTGTGCTTGTGTGTACACCCTGTTGTACAATGTCTACACATGGTTCGGCCATGGCCTTTATATAATGGTCATAATGTAGATGTGGAACACTAGACATCCTACAGGCCTGTGCACATCTTGTGTAGGCGTAACATTAATCTACGACATAGGATATGTTGAACATCTTGAGGGTGTTGCAACATGACAGCAGTTATCTGTACAGTATCCACATCAGGCCACAGATACAGTACATTCCCATTGCTGGTGATGGACATAAATGCCATACTAGCTCCTCGTATGTGTGTGTGTGTGTGTGTGTGTGTGTGTGTGTGTGTGTGTGTGTGTGTGTGTGTGGTACACAGATGTCATATGGGACATGGTGTACTGACGTGTTCGCCATGTCTGCCCATAGTTGCCAGGTTGCAGCAATATGGTTGCAGATGTGCAGGGGTGTCATCCGTATATCCATCAGTGACCTGTGTCACAACTCCACATCATGGTTTAGTGTGTATACACCTCATTGACATGGGTCACATTCCACAGTATATATGTATTGTATCTGAACATAGTCATGGCTATGAACCCTGTCTGTAACTCACACTGTATAGCACTAGAGACTCCTCATGACTCCCTGCAATGGCCATGCACATCAGCTAAATTTGCAGCATATCTGTAGGGTGGACAGACAACACTGAACTGGTACACCATTGCCCCACTGTATATTCAACAGGACATCATTGTGTTAAACATGTATGCATATCATTGCACACGTCAGAAGATCACATGTCATACTACATGTGATTGTCAAGGTCATATGCCACACATCAGGCAGGTGTACTGTTAACCTTTGCTGGTCCACATGGTGTAACACAGGGATGTATGCTAACTACTACTATGATTGTGTAATTTGCATGCCGTCTGCTATCACGCATGCATGCTGTGTGCAACCTAGGGATGTATGATAACTACCACTATTATTGTCTGCGCTGCATGCCGTCTGCCGTATCACATGCATGTTGCATGCCTTCTGTCATATCACATGCGTGTGTGTGTTTGTCTATTGTATAGATTGTAATGTACAGTTCTTGTTTGCCCTCACAGGTGATGTAGGTGCATTGCTCTCCTGCAGTACATCAGATGTTAATGTCCCTACAGACTCTAGCAGTGATGATGAACATATGATTGGGTCACAGGCAGAGTTGTCAGGGGCTGAAACTGTGCCATTGGTTGCCATTCCATCTATATCCACCTCATCCCCACACACAGATCCCATACCTGCACATACCCCATTACCAGTGGCCATAGAGGAAGGACAGTTGTCACGTGGTAGCTTGGAACAGGAAAGTGTGGGGGCTATGGAAGGTGTGCCTACACACCATGGTGTCAGCTAAACTACTGGTGGTGCCCCACACAGGCACGTGGCCAGTGCTGCTCGTAGGAAGACCTCTGGCCAACATGCTCCTGCACAAAAGAGCACAGCAGCTGGTGTCACCAGATGCATGTTTCAGGCTGTAATGGAGGCACAGGCATGTGCTGAACAGTGCAACAGAGAAGATCAGAGGTTACAGAGGGCTGCTGTCCGTTCTTTAAACAACAGCATCCAGGCAATGGTAAATGCTCAACAGCAGATTGATGATGCTTTGGATAGATGGTTGGGTGACAAGGCTGGTGTCCTTGACCATGGCATGACAATCCATGTGCGTGAGCTGTCTGTGTTGGAACATCTGGTAGGAGTGAGGCATCGGGCACGTGGACATAGGCCTGCTACATCACCTGTGTTAGGTCTATGTGTACGAGCTACCTCACATGCCAGCTCCCATAGTGGCGATAGCAGCAGCAGTGCATCTGGTGCTGTGCTGTCCACACCACGACACAGCAGACCACGTGCACGTGGCCTTGGACGGTCCCAACAGGGACATGGTTCCAGTGGACTAGTGACATCAGACAGTACCCAATCTGCACCTCTGTCTGGTAGTGCTCGTGCTACCCCTGGCAGGCACAGGTCACATGTCTGTGGCCGGACACCGTGAACTGTAAAACCTTGCCTGTACAGTCTGCAGCTGTTAATAATACCCCTGTGTAGGCCAGACACATGGGAGAACTGTGTGCAGACATACACGCACACACTGGACACATATGTAGGGCACCGCAACACACACATGCATAACATCCACACATGCCCAATTAGATCAAAGACCCACATTCACACACATGATGTCATCCAATGGTGCAGCCTAGACCTCTGGCAAACATTAACACCCTGTGCATATGATGATGCCTGTGCCGCATCCCTGACATCCACACAATCGGTGCAGGGACATGCTCATATGGTCTGATGCACAGGGTGAACAGACTAGGATGATATGTGTAGTTTACAAATGTTGGCGACTGTTAACAGTGAGCGGATATACCATGTAGTACAGGTGTACAATACTGTTAACAGTATGTGTCTTGTGTAACAACAGTGCAGCCTAGGCCTCTGGCAAACATTAACACCCTGTGCATATGATGATGCCTGTGCCGCATCCCTGACATCAACACCATCGGTGCAGGGACATGCTCATATGGTCTGATGCACATGGTGAACAGACTAGGATGATATGTGTAGTTTACAGATTTTGAGGACTGTTGACAGTCAGCAGATATACCATGTAGTACAGGTGTACAATACTGTTAACAGTATGTGTCTTGTGTAACAACAGTAAATGCATGTTGGTCATGTTCTTTTGCTGTCCTTCTTCAGGTCTAATTGCACATGCCGGTGGATGTCAGTGTTTGCAGTTAAGTGTCCCATATGTCAATGTGGACTACTCACAGGTATGTATGAATATACCAGCAGCTGCCACATACCAGTGAGAATGTCCCACGTTACAAACACATCTACCATTCCAAGAGCATGACAGCTGTGTATTAAGCTACTGTGGCCACAGACGTGACATCCATAAAGGGTGACATCACAGGTACAGTTACATGGAGTGGTGAGGTAAGAGAGTGGTCTAGATGATTACAAGGGTAGAGGCCAGTGGGAAGTGTGATGCCTCAATGGGAATCAGTAATACACATTCCCATGACAGGATGCCAACACACAACTGCACCCACACACTCAGGTATTGACACACATGTATTCAGTGACACTGTAACACACACACACACACACACACACACACACACACACACACACACACACATGCACTCATGGCTTCACCGACACAGTAACACACACTCGCACACAGTTGCTACTGGTGTGCTGAAGACCCCTGCCTATGTGCAAATCATCATCACAGTACTGTGCACCTACATGACGCACCACAGAGAATATACATGTACAGGTAGGTCAGTATGGACATCAACACGGATAGTTGAATGCATCGCCTGCATGGTGGGAGGAGTCCTATCAGTTCAGTATGGTAACATACATCCTCACCCCATGGACCAGTCAGCCCTACATACACACACTGTGGCATTCAGTAATTAATACACCTATGTCATGCACATACAGATACCTCACATGTGTGAGATACATGCCCCTGCCTATGTCCTGCTTTATACATTGCAGTCTGTACAGATGTGTACACTAGTGTACAAGAGAGTGAGTAACAATTGAGATGTATTCTACACAATACGTGACAAATATGGACACACACGCAACCACACATGCCAGTACTGTGAATCTCAGACCTGCCTAGCTCATGTTATGTATGTCAGACGTATGGCAGTATTGCACACATTACAAACTGTACTGACACTTCCTGTGCCAACAGTGCTGATATATGCACTAGGGACATCATATCTATTAACAGGTGTCAAGTGATTAACCTTCGCTATCACCCTGACCGCTGTCTAAGTTGTGTGTTATGTCCTTCAATTAACAAAACCATTGCTTACTGGTTACACATGGTATTGTAGGATTGCTTGTGACACACCTGTGAGCTCCACAGCAGACATCCATCTGCAAAGATGCCCCTCCACTTAGTTATTTCAACACATCTGTCCATACCTGTTGTACATCTTTATGTACATTCAGCATATCACCATATACAGTTGGCAATGTTGAGACTGCATTGCAGCTGCATGATGTATTAGGATACACGCCACCTGCATACATCAGCAACTGCACACACATGTTATCTGAATGCACAACCCTACGTGTACAGGTGTGTAGGTCCTACAATCCTGCCATTTGGTCATGTTTATAGGCATTGCAATTGGCAGATATGTGTAATAACATACATGATACATGGACTGTTGTATGATATGATGGGTGACCAGTACAGAGGGGATGTTACCTCTGTTAACATTGATATCACACCTTATGTACTGTTAGCATTCAGCAGCCATGGACCTACATTCCATGTGCATGTATGTAATGGCTGTAGCAACCTGTTTGCACAAAGGACTACAACAGCTATGCTATTTACAGGTATGTTGTGTGTGTGGCATGTACATACCCAGGGCAGGTACATGTATGTCATATCCATACATGAGGGTGTGTACTGGTGTACAGCAACAGACATCTGCTAATGGTGGACAGTACTGAGGGCCCTTGGTATGTGCACAGCTGACTTGGTCACAGACAGTGGTGTCATTGCATTGCATAACACATGATGCAACTGTGTCAGTACATGTGTACTGTCTACAGTTGATGTAGAGCTTAGTACAGTACACAGGTCAAGGGTCACATGGTGGCATACTCATCTGTCATACATGTATGGTTGCGTGGTGGTGGTCCGAGGGCATGGTGGTGTCTGCAGTTTACATCCTAGAATGCAGCATGTGACACTGTGCCCTGCACATGGCTCATCTGTGATGCCTTTCATGGGGGGACTGGTCAGTACATGTGAGTGGCCTTTATGTATTTGGGTACACCACCTGGAGAGGTCCGTACCTGTGTTATGGCCCACATGTCTGGTTCTGAGATATATGGTGGTAGTGCTATTGTGCACTACAGAGACATCAGCCAGGTGTTCCTCACTGCACAGATGTCAGTAGTCCCCATTGTTGGATCTACAGTGGCCAGCTGTGAATATGGATGCTACACATCTAGCACTGGTTAGCATAATAAAACAATGCAGTTGTCCTGTAGGTGTATGGGAGTTAACCTGAGTTTAGGACATTTGCCTTGGAATGGCACTGTGTGGGCGGATGCGACTTGGGTAATATCCACACTCCCTTGTATCATGGATGCATGTGATATGTGTCAAAGGCCTGCCTACTCTCAGCCATGTCATCCCAGAATGACAGCTGATTTGTTAAAGACCAGTGTCAAATATATGTAGAGCAGTGTTCCTGCTAACAATGACAACTACTAACACCAGAGCCCATTACAATGTGTTATTTACGTCTACCTGTAACAGCATGGCCACTGTGGCCCTCTGTGTTTAGCATCAGAGTGCATACCAGTCAGCCCTGTGCTACTAGGAGTATGAGCATGGCCAGTATATCCTTGTGTGGATGGACACATAGTAGTGCATTCCGACCAGCCCTGTGCTACTAAGTGTGTGAGCATGCCCCCTGTGCTACTAAGTGTATGAGCGTGCCCAGTATATCCTTGTGTAGATGGACACAGTGCATTCTGAACAGCCCTGTGTTACTGTGTGAGCATGCCTAGTGACACCTTGTGTTGGTTATGTGCCTCTGTGTATGGGCATGGTAGTAGTCATCCATTACACAGATGTATGCACATCTTAACTGCCAACATCCCTGTTGATGTCCACATTCCCAGAAAGTCATAATGACATCTTTGACATGTGTAGTCTGTGTAGCGTGATTCGTATATATGTAGTATTGTAATAGTAACCTGTAAATAGGCAGGTGTTCCGTACCCGACACTGGCGTGTGTGTGTGTGTGTGTGCGTGTGTGTATGTCTGTCCCTGTTTGCCGGTGGACTCTAAATTGCTTTTAGACTGGCCACACTCCATACATTTCTTATACCCACTGTTAACAAGGCTGATGATGTCACCCATCTACAAATACACCTTTGGGAGGGCTGTGTCCCAGTAATCTCGGTGACGCGTTCTGTAATTGCATAATGCTGTAGTGTAATAAAGTAGTTAGGTCGGTGTTTAACTCCCACACTTGCCGTGTGTGTGTGTGTGTTTGCCTGAGGACTGAGTAATACCTTTATATTGCTCACACTCCATACATTTCTTATACCCACCATTAGCAAGGCCGATGATGTCACCCATCTACAAATACACCTCTGGGAGTGCTGTGTCCCAGTAATCTTGGTAACGCGTTCTGTAACTGTGTAATGCTGTAGTGTAATAAAGTAGTGAGGTCGGTGTTCTGCTCCCACACTTGCCGTGTGTGTGTGTGTTTGCCTGAGGACTGAGTAATACCTTTATACTGCTCACACTCCATACATTTCTTATACCCACCATTAGCAAGGCCGATGATGTCACCTATCTACAAATACACCTCTGGGAGTGCTGTGTCCCAGTAATCTCAGTAGTTCATTCTGTAACTACGTAATGCTGTAGTGTGATAAGGTAGTTAGGTCAGTGTTCTAATTCCAGCCATGCCAACTGTGTGTATGTGTGTGTGTGTGTGTGTGTGTGTGTGTGTGTGTGTGTGTGTGTGTGTGTGTGTGTGTGTGTGTGTGTGTGTGTGTGTCTCTGTCTGCCTGGGGACAGAATAATGCTTTTAGACTGCTCACACTCCATGCAATCCCTATCGCCGTCTTTGCCAATGCTGATGATGTCACCCACCTAGAAGTACACCTCTGGGAGTGTGGTGTCCCAGTAATCTCAGTAGCATGTTCTGTAACTGCGTAATGCTGTAGTGTGATAAGGTAGTTAGGTCAGTGTTCTAATCCCAGCCATGCCAACTGTGTGTGTGTGTGTGTGTGTGTGTGTGTGTGTGTGTGTGTGTGTGTGTGTCTCTGTCTGCCTGGGGACAGAATAATGCTTTTAGACTGCTCACACTCCATACAATCCCTATCGCCGACTTTGCCATTGCTGATGTTGTCACCCACCTAGAAGTACACCTCTGAGAGTGCTGTGTCCCAGTAATCTCGGTAGCACATTTTGTAGCTGCGTAATGCTGTAGTGTGATAGAATAGACCGGTAGGTGTTCTATTCCAAGGCATGACAGGTGTGTGTGTTTGGCAGTCACATCCTATGTGTTGATGTCTGTGAGTGGCCAGCTACTGGATGTGTTGAGGAGTGTGTTTTGTTGTTTTCCTATATAGTGGCCATAAATGTCACATTCGGCCAAGGGACTGGGTTGGCAAGACATAAACATACATTCGGCAATAGGTCTGGTGAGTAATGTCAGCAGTCCTAATCTTACCCTTAATACAGTCTGAACCCATGTGATGCACAGAAACATACTTGCCTTGATATTAACACCAGTACATAATGCAGGATACGCATGTGGTTTCCTTTTCATTCTTGTCTAATGCTTTGGTGCCACGTGGTCCGCTGTTGAGATATATATTCTATATCTATGTATGTGTGTGTATATGTATATGTATATGTATGTGTGTGTTTGATTCTCGGCTGGGCTTGGGAGTGCCTTCTGTGTGGAGTCTGCATGTCTTCCCCGCGATTGGGTAGCGTACGAAAGACATGCGTGTGTAAATGGGTGTGCCTTCGTTGAAGGTTGGGCATCGAGCTGGCACCTCAGCATTTTGTAAAAAATCTACTGCCAATCATTAGTGGACCAGAGTTCCGCTGTGGCTTACCTTACCGAAAAGCGAAGACAAACAACAATATATATATATATATATATATATATATATATATATATATGTATGTATGTGTGTGTGTGTGTGTGTGGACATTAGCACACATAAATCTACATGATGGAATACGTGTCCTATAATGTTGAATGCCTGTGCTGGATGATTTTTGCGTGATAACCTCAGATGTATGTATATCTGCCATGGTTTAGTGGTAAAGCACATTGTCTGTGCTGTGCAGGATCCCGGATTCGAGCCGTGCAGAGGCCGATTGTTTTGTTGCTGATAAGAAAAAGGGACATTGAATACGGTGATAGTAAGGCACTTTTAACCAGTTGTGTGTGGGTCTGCGTGACAGTAAGCAGTGGTTGTTTTTGGGGAGGCTCAGTATGGGTCATGTAACTATGCATTAGAAGACAATACTATGCAAACGAGGTGGAAAATAGTGAATCACATTTATCCCCAGGGTGTAGGTCCCAAGAGTGTATGTGTATAGATAGCCGGGTGCAGGACTCGAATATAGGTGAAAGCATGAGAGGGGTGTGTCAGGCATACTGTACGTAGATTGGAGCCCTGTGTCTCGGGATTGCTCCTAGCTTAGCACGCCTAAGCTAGGGGTGTGTCTATACCTGCCTAGTGCAATTGGGAGGGACAACAGCAGTAGGAGAGTAGTCAAGGTGAACAAGCTGGACAAACAGGTGATATTTATCAGAATCAGCAGATTACAGGCCCAGACCAGCCCAGAACACTACGATAAAGTGAACAAGCACCATCCCCTTGGGTTTTTCCACACTCTACACCACCAGTGTATACATGCGGGGAAATTTTAACAAACAATTCTACGAAATGAGAAGGGTGGCAGCAGACAACATAGACCAACATGTGCAGGAGGCTGAGGGTGGTGAGGATGTGAATGCTGCCAAACAACCCTCAGTGAGGAGACAGAGAAGACTGTACAGACCCAGGGTAACCTACCAGGGGCTACATGACCTGGAGATAGTGGAGCGCTATGGGGTGGACAGAGACCTCCTACAGCAGATTGTTGAGCTGTGCCGGCCACACCTGACACATCGAACAGGCTGAGGGGAACCCATCCCAGTGGATACAAAGGTATGTGTAGGCCTAGGTATACTAGCCACAGGTACCTCCCAAAGAACAACTGGGGATATCATGGGGATCTCACAGGCATCTGCATCCAGGGTATTCCACCAGTTCCTGGATGCCATGTCACCACATGCCAGTGAGTATGTACATTTCCTCAACACACATGAGGTGTTGACCAGCAATATGCATCTCTTCCACCAAATGGCAGACTATCCTGGGGTAGTGGGTGCTATAGCCTGCACACACGTACGCATCAAGGCACCACCCGGTGAGCAGGGTAGGGCCTACATTAACTGCAGGGGCATCCCCTCCATCAACTGCCAGGTCATATGCGATGCCCAGGGCATTATACTGAATGTGTGTGCTGGCTGCCCTGGAAGCTATGACGATTCCGATATATGGCATCTGACGCAGCTGTACCACAGCTTTGCCAATATGGACATCCCCTATGGTCACCTAGTGGGGGATGCTGAGTACCCACTGGAGCCGTGGCTGATGACACCCATCAGAAATGCGCACACACCTGAATACTGATGCTATAATGAGGCACACGCGCAGGCCAGACATATAATAGAGCATGTGTTTGGGATGCTCAGGTCACAGTTCCGGTGTCTGGACACATCTGGTGGAGGCTTGCATTATTCACCAGCTACATGCACCCAAATTGTTATGGTATGTGCTATGCTACACAATATAATCCTGTGGAAACAGCTGCAGCAGGAACACCACGGGGCAGGGCCACACAGCCCCCCACCAATGCCAAGGCCTGTACAGGCACAGAGTGACTCAGAGGAGGAACAACCTGAGCCAGACCCAGTAGGTGGAAGGAGGCGTGCCCAGTATGACCTGGCCTTGGCAAAGAGGCAACACATAGCGTATGCACTGACACAGTAGGGACCCAGGGAAGGTCACCCTCTCTGACTCGCACAAACAGTAAAAGGGATGCCAAACATGACACTACCTCTGCTCAGCCATGTATAGGAAGTGCACTATGTGCATCTGACATAGGCAGCCCTCCAGCACCATCCTCAGGTCTGGCACACCCTCAAGGTAAGTCAATCAACCTACCAACTGGCAGTTGTATTAGAATGTGTGGGTACCTGTAGCTATGGTATGGATGTGAGCATGCAAGTGAATTTGGTGGCCGAATGTTAAGGCAGCAGACAGTAGATGTCCATAGTGGCACCATGACATCTGTAGCACATACGGGGATCACCATAGTAGCCAGTAGTACACAGGGTGTCATAACCCACTGCGGGTAATGGGCTGAGCATCATGTGTGTCCATGCAGCCTACACAAGTCTCAACCAGCTGGACAGGTGTAGACCATCACAGACAAATACTGTACTATGGCCTCTGAATATGCCCTATGGATGCCCCCCACCTACAGACCCACACAGACTGACTGCAGCAGGCCAGGCAGTTGGATGTAGGTTGTGAAGGCTAGGACGTCTGAAAATAATATGTTGGTAGTTAAAGCTAAGATCTGGCGTACACTGGTATGCCTCTAGCCAGCACAATAGGTAGGTCTACACACTGAAATGGAGTACTTGACATACCAGTACAGCAGTAGCAAAAGTGTACAAGCGTCAGGTGTCCCCCCCTCCCAACATACATATATAGCAACAGTCAGGTGCGCCCCCCCCCCCAGTGCTGTGTAGGAATGTGGATACAGTCGGATGCCCCCCCCACGCTGTGCAGAAATGTAGCAACAGTCAATGCCACATGACCAATGGATACCCTGCAGACATAGCATGCCACCTGTCAGTGTACAATGCAAAGGTCGGCACCACAGTGCAGACTACCTGGACATGTAACACATGCGATACAGTTGGCCATACTGGGCATGCTCAAACACATGAAAGTATAACGGCAATGTCAGTTGACAACATGCGGAATGGTCATACTGGGCATGCTTACACATGTAAACACAAGACGGCCAGGTCTGCAAACACCTAGCTGACCTACATGGGGCAGTCCATTGGAACTGGCCCAACCAACCCTGGCACTCCTGAATCCATAATCACATACTCATAGTTCCTCCACCCCACCTGTGTTGAGTTTCCATTGCATAACAGCCATTATCCACTTGATATCGCAGCCATGACACATTTTTACACATTGACCTCTCCAGAGCGTTTGGGGTCCTACACACATTTTGTACCACCTTGTGTATTCACAGGGTCTCCTGCCATTTATATTTGCACATACATGCCTTTCCTGGTATTATGGATTACGGTCATTTGCAGTTTACAAGTGTAGGTGGTCCCAACATGGACTACATTCCATCTGTGTGTAATGTAGATGTAGCAGTTCAACGATGTTATGCCAACTGGTAGAACCCTGCCTGTGGTGTGAATAGCAGTGCTCTGCTCACTCTTGGGCAGCTTTATCTGAAATACGCTGCAAGCACTATAAAATACCTTAGTTGCTCTCGATTCCCTTCACAACCCTTGTGTATGCGTTCATTCTTCATAGATATATATATACATATATATACATATATATATATATATATATATATATTTATATATATTTCATGTCTGTGGATATATATCTATACACACACACACACACACACACACACACACACACACACACACACACACACATATATATATGTGTGTGTGTATGTCTGTGTGTGTATATATATATATATATATATATATATATATATATATATATATGTGTGTGTGTGTGTGTGTGTGTATATATATATATATATATATATATATATATATATACATATATAAATTACATCTGTACATAAAAATATACATTCTCTATGCTGGGAGCTGCTTACACCCACGCAGGCGCACTCGCCTATGCTTACTGTGAGTTACATATGTTTACTGCTGCTTATTTGTGCTTATGTGTGCCTTATTCATTATGACAGTACCACTTTGATTGAAGAGATCCGGTTAATGGCCCCATGTGAAACACACGTTCACCTTTACATGTTTAAATGTTGGCTTTACAGCACAGCGACAGTCATTCCATAAGGAAAATGATATGTGCTATAGTCGAACTTGAACTGGGAATGCCTTTATGTTAGGCGGATGCTCTAACCACTACACTATTGGTGTTCTGCTTCATTTATATGTATACCCATGGTTCATAGTTACCTGAACACATGCCTCAACACTTCACTTACACAGCAGGCATCCATTCTCCTGCTGGGAAAACCACAGTACTACACATGCACCATTCCATATTCCCTACTGCTTTGGACCCATGCTGCATGTTTACTCATTCCGAGGATATTCAGAACTCCAAAGCTTATAGTCCTGGCACATACGTGTGTTTGATTGTCAGGATGTTCATGTGGTCATCCAGGATTAGACATGTATGACTGGAGACCAGAACAGCCCTGTACTGTACCTGTTTTGCAAGTCAGAATTAGCACGTGGACAGAGTTAGTCCCAATGTTACCATTCTACCTGTGTTTACAGATGCAGGGGTTTCCCCACCTTTGACCAGCTTGATATGTCGGCACTACATAATACGGGGTGGGGGGGGTTCCACTGGTGTTTCCCTTCACATTCGTTATGACTGCTTTATTGTGACCATGTTCATTTATATATATATATATATATATATATATATATATATATATATATATATATATATATATATATATATATATATATATATCTGTCTGTACATACACAAACATATACACCTACATACCTATTTACATTTTCCATACTGTTGAATGTCCGCCACACATCCCCACTGGCTTTACCTCCCTATATCCGACGGACATTATTCTGGGCATCACATATAATTAGCGGCCTTTGCATGGTTTGGACCCAGAAACAGACACACTTTAGTCACCGGTTTGACCACTACACCATCCGTGGTACATTCCGCTTGGATGGTAGCTAGGATATATGACTTCACTACAGGTATTCAACAGTACTGGCAGCAAATGTGACAGTTGGTTGGTGTACATATGTATACGGACTCTCAACCACTCAGGGACTAATTTCAACAGTAACAGGGACAAGGCAAGGACAAACCAGGGACAATCAAGGACACTTTTAAAATATTAGTACTATTAACTTGAAATGTTGACAGAATCAGAGCATATGTATTAATACTTATTTTCTGAAGTAAAAGACGTGTATTACTCTTAATTATTGTCATTATTCATTCAGTGTAATTCATCACCTTTCCTCCAAATGTCACTGGTTTTAGGGGGGAGTAAGAGGCTGGCCAGTTATTGTGTAAATGCTCTGACCACTGGTAGGGTTGCCACCTTTTCATATGGCCAGAATGGGATATATTTGGGACACATCAGATTTATCAGGGCAACACATACCCACAGTCAGTACAACAGATAGTACTTTTGTTTTATGCCTAAATGTAAGCTTATTGTTGTAGCAGTTTAGCTGCTTCTTCTGTTTTGTTTACTTGCTTATTCTGTTTCTTGTAACATGTAGGTATTTTACATATGGAAATAACTATTGTATGTGACTATTACATAAGATGTGGGACATAATTATGTCCTACGATCACAGGATATTTTACATTTATAATGGTTTTGGTATGGACACAACTGCCCAGAGGGGGACTGTCCCTCACAATGTGGGACAGGTGGTAACCCTGACCACTGGGTTAGACTTAGCTATTTGCGGCGCGCTAGCACGATGCATTTCGCTTCCACTTGGTATAACTATCGACACTGCAATAGAATACAGGCACAGGATTTTAATTGTCATTTGTTCGAGGGATGGGGACTCAATATTCAGCTACGTGCATTTGTGTTTGCTTCTTATTTTTGTGTTCACAAAACTGTCTTACATGCTTTGCATACGGTTCAGTATCCACGGACACTGACAAGTGTGATTACTATTAGAGGCAGACTGTACTATTCAACATTTTAGGTTGCATGTAAACAGCCGGCATGTCCACGCCTCCATGCGGCGCTTTGACATGCCCCATGCACTTGCGCACGTTTCCTATTCATGTGGATATGGCGGCAGCGTGCCTTCATTAATATGCATATGGTGCTACTGCGCCATCTCTACGCTGCACAGTCGGCGCAAGCCTAACGCCGTTCTTGCACCGAGCTTCATGAATCCCAGGGTGTATCTATTTAAAAACATCCTGATAAATGGAGTGATACTAAGGTGCATACATTTATAATGGAGTCTGTATTTTGACTGGCATTTTGTCCCAGTGCAGTTTTTTTAACCATTGAAACTATGTTGAAAGTATATGGTATTTGGAAAGTAGGGACTATGATTAAGAGATTAGTTATTGGAATCTGCAGTGGTAGTTTTGGACATTTTTGCAGCAATCCTAATAGTATGTCTTTGTGACAGGAAAAGTATATAGTGTTATTAACTGATTTCCATAAGAGCCAGAATTTGTCCCTAGTCTATATTTGATTCTTGTGCTGGGGATGAGCTATGGGCAATCATTTTCTCTAAGGCACCATTTGTGATGGGATAAAGAGAACTGTGCACAGGAATTAAGATATTACTAAAGAAACTGAGCATGTTGATAGGATCATTGAAGTGGTATAAGATGGGTCAGTCAATATTGCCATGTAAGGTAAAAAGGAGACTGCTGACTTAGGGGGTGACAATTTATGATAACTGGGGTACTTTTGTTTCAGTGACCAGTAAGACTTAAAATGAACACTAGTAGAATTATGAAGAGAGGAAATATAATAACATCATTCAGGAGTGTTTGTTAGGATGACATCTAACAGAGAATAATTTCCTGAAAAAATACTTGGAAGAGAGTAGCTGTTCCTAGCAATATAGCAGAATACAAGAATGAGTTATGTGAAAATGAGCTGTACTGAGGGCCTGTCCAGGTAACATCCAAGTTACTAGTAAAGGTAATTTCTTTAGAAGGACAGGCAGATAGGGTATCTAGTAATAAAAGAAAGATGAGAAGGCTAGAGGCTAGGGACTATTTGTAAGATTTAGTGTAGAGTTTAATGTTACCTACAAGAACATTAATTGCTGTAAATCTGTCTAGATCTGAGTTATTAAGTAATTTTGAATTTGGCCACCTTGTATACTTGGCATCTCTTATTTTTTAAGTAGCATTTTTTTCCATCTATCCTAGAGCTAGGTTGTTGTAAATTAGTATAGGAATATAGTATACGAGCAGAAATGTTATTGCCATCCTATCCTTTAATCAGAATTCATAAAATGTTAATATGTCATAATTTATGTATAAAAACCCAGGCCTCTGGAGAGTCCACTGTATTAGTAATGCTAGGAGAGTAGAGAAACAGGCTTTTGTCTAGCATTAAGTTGTACTTTACAGCAGCTAGGTCAGGCCTCATCTTCCTTTATTCTTGCAGTGTACCATATGTACTTAAGTATCCCTGCATTAGGTAGATATGTGGCGACCCCTAACCGGGAAAGGCCGAAAGACACAACAATAGCTCTATGTAATGTTTTTTTCTCATTCGGTCTCTGTGCCTGTGCCTTTCTTTACCACCTCCATAAACTGTTTCTAGAATGCTACAGTCTTGAGAATGTGCATTTAATGTATTGAGAATTTAAGAACATTTCAAGTCATACTGTTTCAAATACACATATTTTTGCTTGTGGCCCAGGCCATCGCAGAAAAAGATCCATTGGGATCAGTCCATGTAGGGGGTTAACAAACAAATAAAAAATGGTTGCAGTTGAATAGAAATCATGGAATTTCAAAGTGGACCAATTTCTATTACATTGTATAACAAAATGTAGAGTATGACTGTGGTCCTTAGTATATGCACAGAGTTTGCGTACTTTGAGCAGTATATTTGTTAAACTTTACTTTTGCCATTTCAGCAGAACACATTCCTTACTGCCGCTGCTAGATTCACTGCAGAGGAAATGAGAAAGACCATCATGTCCAGACTGATGCATGAGCTTATAACTGGGAAGTCAGGCTGGCTGTAACTACCTCATTCCCTAAACCTGAGCTCAGTTATTTCAGCTAAATTTGAAATCATGCCTATGCTGCACATGAACAGGTATCAAAGACTGTCAAAGGGCTCATTGCTTTACAACAAATGTGTTGAAACATGTTATGCCTCAAGCTGACTTAGCCAATCTGTGACACAGCAGCACTTGGCCACCCAGCCTCACCAATTCATATTGCAGGAGCACAGATACATACATACACACATACATTGGAGATCCCTCTCATGGTGTGAAATGACATTTGAAGAAATTAGGCAATCACCTTCTTGCTGAGAAATATGTATTTATAACAATTACCTGAGCTAAGCTGCTTCCTTCTCCCGTGAAACAATAAAACAAGTGCTCAGTGCACAGTTCATGAATACAACAGGTAATCATTTGAGAGCTTCACATTTAACAGTACAGCACTCATTTTTGACAGGTGGACTTTACCTAACATCTACTTCATTTTGTTCTCTGTTATAGTCAGTTATAGCAGTTATTGCTGCCTGAAGAAATTAAAGTGGATCATTCTAGAACATTATTGCTTTACCGAGCCATGAAATATTTCTGTTTGCTCCTGAATACATATTTCAATCATCTTAATCATTCAAATGTATCTGCATTAGTTTTATTAGTTGAAGTTTTTTTGTTTTCTCATAGCCTGAATGTTTAATCAGTCTATTCTAGAAATTTCACCTAACTTAATGGCTAACATTACAGTGCAGAAAGTGAAAGGTTAGTCCCTATGTTCGATTTGAAGAGGTACATCAGTGTCTCTGATGTAGACTACCTGTACAGATATGCTCATTGGGGTAGAGAGAACATTGAGGATATAAAAATGGCCACATCAAAAGCAATGACAGCAATTTGCATCACATAAATGAACTCAGTCAAAAAGGAAAACGGATTTCTGTGCTTTGCAAGACCAGTGTCAGAAAAGGTGATAAATAAAGATGTAGGATTCTGAGAGTACACAAAGGCACATAAAGACAATGAACTCATCATCATCATCATCATCATCATCACAGAGCCAGATGGGAAATTTATAAAGCTAGGAATAGCAAGAGGAGGAAAATACACAAGGTAAACATAAGGAATAACTGGGTGGAAGAAAGGCATATTTATTTTTTGTGGCAAATACTTCTATTTGTGACAAAAGCTCCCATTTTTCATATAAGAAAAGGAAGGATAGCTGGATAAGAGGTTATGAATGGTCGTGGGAGGTATAAATTGAGAAGGGAAGGCTACAGGGGCACACAGTCAAACATAAACACAAACAGACGGTTGGTATTGACAAAAAGTTGGGCTAAACAGTGGATGGGCACAGACAGACAGAAAGTGGACAGTTGCTGATGGGGAGGAATGGACAACAGCCCTCGGGAAAGGAGTCCTTATTCCCTTTATTCAGTATGGTCTCCTTTATTATTATCTCCAGTGTGTGTACACTTTGGACATTTGGTAATAAAGTTTGCAGGTTTATACTACATTCCCCTCCTTGAAAGCACAACTGTGCCTTCCTGATTAGAATAACTGGTTATTCACTACTGAAATATCTGCACAACTGACATATTCTTTCATTTTCAAATTACTCAGCTTTAGAATCACTATTCCACACCTATTCACACTTTCTACTTCATGACACTTTCATCACTCCTTCTCTTCTGCAAAACATCTCAAGACTTCACAGTTCTAGCAACACAGTTTCCATTAATAGGTCTGTGCTGTGCAACCAAATTTCTTACTCCATTAGATCCTGCAGTTCTTACCTTCCTTTACTACCACCCAATGACAACACCTGAATGTAAAAATGCAATGCAACTGCTATCCTGGAGTAAAGTGATAGGCACTCTTCACCTCTCCTTGCCTCATTACAACCAGAAAACCTACTACCCACTTAGCCGCACCAGTTTAGTCAATCATATAAATGCTGTATAACACTGGTAAGTAATGGTATTATATTCCTGTTTGTTTAAAACATGTCATGATGCTTGAAAAGATGCAGATGATGGACCAACCCACAAATGAGTAGGTACATAAATAATGGACTATGGTATTTTTCTGTGTATCCACAAAGGCCTCTTCCTTATTATAAAAAATGACATTTAATCAAACCAGCATAGATTAAAATGTATACCTTACATATAGTTATTATGTAAAGCTGGATTCCTATATCTTTCCATGGTTCATTTTAGAAAGTGTAACAATTTTTTGTGGAACTGCCACACGCTTTAAAGGTACCAGCCAATATTTGGTCATTTGTAACCTATTTAATAAACTGGGCAAATGCATCATAGACCTGTTCAGCATAGTCATGACCCTGGAAAAGTAAGCACACATACTCATGTACAGGTATAAATACTGAGAGTCACTGCAACATTTTCAGTAAATCCTATAGAAGCAAAGCGTACCTTATTTTCAACAGAATAGGGGATTTAGCCACAAAGATTCTTCCATTGCTACATTTTCAGAGTTGCATCTTATATTTGTGACACTTAGCTCAAAAAACAGATGTTTGATGCATAAATGTTAGCAGTGATGTTGTAGTGTAGCCTAATGGTACCTTCTTCCCCTTTTAGCTTTTCCCATTAGGGGTTGCCACTGTGGAACAGCAGTCTACAGAACAATTGGCAGTGGAATTTTACAGTGTTGAGTTGCCAGCCTGGCGCCCAACCTTCCACAGAAGGCACACACTCACACCTAGGGCCAATTTAGAGTATCCAATCTACCTACAGCATGCTTTTGGAATGTGGGAGGAAATGGGAGCGCCCGGAGAAAACCCACACAACTGCAGGGAGGACATGCAGACTCTGCACAGAAGGCACCCAAGCCGAGAATTGAACAGGAAAACCTCTTGCTGTGAGATGGCAATGCTAACTGCTGCACCACTGCAGCTGTCCAGCCTAATGGTACCACACAGACACAATGCATAGTGTGCCTGCTTGCATAGTGAAAAAGCACGGTACAAGGCAAAACTGCAATCTAAATACAGAGGGTGTTGTGATGCACTACTCATGAGTATTTGCAATGGTAATATATTACTTCCATAGTCTGCCAGCATTTGCATACAGGCAAATGAATATTTATTAGCATTGTTTTGTTTCCTAATTGTTTTTGCCTTCTATAAATTATGTCTGAACTGTGTAAATATGGCAATGTGTTTATGCATTGCACAGCATATTTAATTTGGGTAACCTTATACTGTAAGTTTAAATGTTGTTCTTTCTGTGTTTCTGTCATTGTCACTGTCACTCTTTGACACAGATACAGACATACAAACACATCTAAATAACCCCCCCCCACACGCACACACACACACACACACACACACACACACACACACACACACACACACACACACACACACGCACATGTTCTTCTGATACTCAACATTATCATGTGAAATATGACTTTCTTAGCTAGCCTTTGACTAATAATGAAATACATTCATTATTATTTTTCCCATTAAGGAAGAAATACAATTTATCCAAAGCTTACTGTTCAAAGCTGATGAAATAGTTTACAAAAAACTGAGAAGAGAAATGCCTTGCAAGGATAAATCAGTCATATCTAGGACAAGTACCTGCCTCCCTACCTTCAATATACTCCTCCTGTGTCAGATTGGGAGGAAAATGAAAGAAGAAATGTTCCTGATATATAGTTCAAGTTGTTGCTGTCAGACATATATATATATATATATATATATATATATATATATATATATATATGCAGAATGCCTCATTAATGCTACTCACAAAAGTTAGTTAACTACACACACACATACACACACACACACACACACACACACACACACACACACACACACACACACACACACACACACACACACACACACACACACACACACACACACACACACACACACACACACACACACTTTCTTTGCACACTCAACATTATCAAGTGAAATGTGATTTTTTTTTTAGGCAGCTTTTGACTAGTAATGAAATAAATTGTCTTATTTTTTTCCTTCAAGGAAGAAATACATTGTGTCTAAAACATACTGTTCAAACCTGATGAAATAGAGCTTTACCTGCTAGTATGCATTAGTCATATATGGGAAAATTATCTGCCTTTCTACCTTCTGTGTACTCTGCAAGTACACATTTGGGAGGAAAATAAATACACTTCTCATCCCCTCCAGTCCTGATCTGCATAGGCCGCTGGGTCCACTTGAGATTTGCTCCCGCTGCATCTCTACCACCCCAGGTGCCTTCCAGTTCTCTGCTCTGAACCCTGGATTCCTGCCCTTGAATGGACTTCATAAAGGAATTCCTGCTGTGCTTCTGTAACTTTTCTGACTCCCTAAGAGCCAGTAATAAGTTTTGATCCCACTGCATCTCTACCACCCCAGGTGCTTCCCAGTCCTCTGCTCAGAATCCTGGATTGCCGCCCTTGAACGGACTTCATAAAGGAATTCCTGCTGTGCTTCTGTAACTTCTCTGCCTCCCTAAGAGCCAGTAATAAGTGTATGTACCCTATTGTAAATTAGGAAATATACTATAGGTACCCTGTTGTATATCAACCCAGTGAGCAATAGCTAGCAGCCTACCACGGATTTAATTTCCCCCCTTTACTTTCCTCGTTTCTTCCCATTCCCGAGTGCCCGAAGTCTACTCTTGCACTTACCTGGTCAGGCCACTAGATGGCACTGTCTTGCCTCTATCTACACCTCAATGCATGTTAACAGTACTGTTAACTTAGCTCTGCCCTGTTTTAGCCCCTAAAATCGTCTATTTTCTATTAATCTACCACTGCCCTGTTTCAGCTTTTAGCTCCAGTGAACCCTCTGCTTCCTTCCAACTTACATACATAGTGCCTATCCTGTATCTCCTTATCTCACATATGTTCTCTGCTTCACTGATAAACTTTCTGCTGACTTCTTCCTCCTCCTTGGCTTCTCTGTCCTTCATTTTCTCTGCCTCTTACCCCTCCATTTCTCTTTCACACATCCTTCCCATTATCCCTGCCTCTTCCCATCCTACTCAGTCTCTACTCTCGCATTTTTGCCTCACTCCCTCCCCTTCTTTATACCCACACTCCACCCCTAAATCCATGTTACTTTGTTCGTACTCTTGGCGCCATTTTTAAATACCCTTCTCGTCCCCTCCAGTCCTGATCTGTGTAGGCTGCTGGCTCCACTTGAGGGTGAGTGTTTGCACATGCTAAGACTGTGAATTTTTGTGCATCTATTAGGTTCCTATAGGTTAAAACTGCAAAACTCTGTTTGTGCCTCTGTTAGGTTTCTACAGATACTTTTGCGTGCCTCTGTTATGCTTACAGACCCAGTTGTGGTTTCCTGTTCCATTCAATGCTTGTGGCATGGTTTGTGAGTCTGCATAGGAATATTAGTGGCTTTTTCACTGCTTCCTAGCTGATAACTAGCTTTTGCCATCATTTCCCTTGCTCAATGATCACCCTACTATTGATTGTGCGCCTGGACCCGATTCCTGCATTTCAATGCAATTCAGGCTGCTTTTATAACATTGCTTGTGTGCCTAGACTTGACTCCTGTGTTTCTATGCAACTGAAGCGGCTTTAACTGCTGTTTTACCTGCAATTAGAAACCACTGACTGCATCTATGCAACTGAAGCGGCTTTAACCACTGTTTTACCTGAAATTAGAAACCACTGACTGTGTCTCAAGAATGCATACATGGCATATGTGCCTAGACTTGGTTTCCAAGTTTCAAGATAACTTAAGTGTTTTTTTCGGTTGTATTTGCAGTTAGCAATCCATTTGACTGTATTTTATAAATGCCCACACTACATATGTGCCTAGACTCAATTCCTGAGTTTTTAAGAGTATTTAATGTGGCTTTTTCACTGCTCTCAGGGGTTTACTAGCTCACTGGACACACAGCTTAATAGCTTTATAAACTAGCGTTTTATATGTGCCCACACTGTATGTGTGCCTAGATTCGGTTCCTGGGGTTTACTAGCTCACTAGACACACAGCTCAACAGCTTTATAAAACTAGCGTTTTATATATGCCCATACTACATGTGTGCTTAGACTCAGTTCCTGAGTTTCTAAGAGTTTTTAATGTGGCTTTTCGGCTGCTATCAGTGGTTTACTAGCTGATTCTTGGATTTCCCATTGTTGCGAATGCTTCCTAATGTATGCGTTCCTAGGCTTGGTCCCTGCGTCTTTGACTAAAAAGTAGATGTTTCTCCATTGCTGGTTATACTTTCCATGTCTATTAGCATAAGGGCTGACATTTCAGCTGCCTGTCGCATACGGTTTCACTCAAGTTACTGAATGCTTCATACTGCAAGTGTAATATTACAGATCTGTTGCTGTTAACGTAATATGCTATGTCAATGAATGTGTTTGATACAGTACACTATTTTGACCACAAGTAAATGCTGTGAGCAGACTCTTGTCTGCACTGTTTTCCTGTTTTGTACCTGCTGCATATTTCTTAATCCTGCATTTGTAGCCATTGTTTAATATATGTAAGTGCTGCTTAACTTAAACATTTCCATAGCTGTTCTGCTTCTACTACCTTCCCTAATGTTTCAAATGTAATTGCTTGATATTTTCTACTGCTATTTCTACATTTGTCCCTAAGAGCTGTAGTCAAGAACTGTGGTTCCACATCTGTGGTTAAAGTCTGTACTGCTGTGCTCTCACCTGCAAACACCTCTACATCTAACCTATTCCCAGGCAACCCACCACTTTTTTTCTACTCCCTTCTATTTGCAGAAGTATTGTATCAAAAGTAACAACTTTATATTTTATTCCTTTCCCTTACAGTTTGTTCCCGCTGCGTCTCTACCACCCCAGGTGCCTCCCAGTCCTCTGCTCGGAACCCTGGATTCCCGACCTTGAACGGACTTCATAAAGGAATTCCTGCTGTGCTTCTGTAACTTCTCTGCTTCCCTAACAGCCAATAATAAGTGTATGTACCCTATTGTAAATTAGAAAATATACTATAAGTACCCTGTTGTAAATCAACCCAGTGAGCAAAAGCTAGCCGCCTACCATGGATTTAATTTCCCCCTTTACTTTCCTGACTTCTTCCCATTCTCCTGAGTGCTTGAGATCTACCCTTGTACTTACCTGGTCTGGCCACTAGGTGGCACTGTCCAGCCTCTATCTACACCTCAATGCATGTTAACAATACTGGTAACCTAGCTCTGCCCTGTTTTAGCCCTTAAAATCAGCTATTTTCTATTAATCTGCCACTGCCCTGTTTCAGCTTCTAGCTCCAGTGAACCCTCTGCTTCCTTCCAACTTACATACATAGTGCCTATCCTATAACCTCTTACCTGAGATCTGTTCTCTGATTCACTGATAAACTTTCTGCTGACTTCTTCCTCCTCCTCCTTGTCTCTACCCGCTCCGTTCATCATGTAGGCTCATTCCACTCCCCTACCCTGCCCCCAATTACCACCCACTCCCAGCACTCCTACTTTTATTTTACCCTTTCCCCACCCACTCAACTTAATTACCCAATAACAACTTTTCCCTCCTTACCCCTCCTCCTTACACCCACCCCACTTAAACACATCACTCTCTCTATCACCTCATCAATTAAATTCCCCTCCCCTTTCTTATTATACTAAGATAACCCTTCTCTCCTTTTCTATCTCCTCTTACTTCACAGCTGTTTCCCTCACAAATTTTTACCCATTAAACCACCTTTCTCTAGACATGCTCTCCTTAATTCTCCTAACTCTCTGGGCTCCCTTCTTCCTCCTTACACTTCTAATTCCTCTATGCTATGCCAGCTCATATTCCTCCAACCTACCTCCAGTCTCAGCTTCATCTCAAACTACCACACAAATCCTTCTATACCCTCACTCAAACACTCACTTCCATTCTATCTCCTCTTCCCTACCTCAGCCCAACTATCTGCACCTATTCTATCCCAAAATCATTTCCATTGCAGCTAAGATAATTATTCCTAAACTAATGCTAGATCATCCTAAACTCTTAATATTAAAACCCAAATACATAAAAAATATTTCCTTCAGTAACCTATTTTTGGCTGGAGACATTCATCCCACCCCCGGACCTAATCCACCCACAAACAACATCTACCCTCCACCTCCCTCTAACCCTTCTTCCCCCTACAATACTCTTAAATTCTTTACAATCAATGCACAGAGTCTCAATAATAAAGTATACCAATTCCAAGCATGGCTAAGCCATTACCAACCCGACATCATAGCCATCTCCGAAACCTTGCTCAAACCCCACATCTCTGACTCTGAAAGCCTACCCACAGGATTTCACACTCTCAGATGTGACTGCTTAAATAAAAAAGATGGCAGCACTGCCTTAATCTGTTCTAATCTTCTCACCTTAATTCCCCTTCCAATTCCTCAATTCAGTAATACAGAACTAACAGTCAGTCTACTAAAAATAAATAATCACAAGAACATCTGTATTATTGCCCTATATATCTCACCTGGTAACAACCTCTCTACCCTTGAAAATATTCTCCTATGGGCCTCAACTGAAATTAACTATGAAACTTAAATACTAGGTGATGTAAACATTGACTGGAATAAAATCAACAGCCCTTACCCTCCCTATCCATTAACCTCTATAACTTTACTCAAGTAATCCTCTCCACCACCCGACTTAACAAAAGAAATCCCCCAGGATCCATTCTTGACTGGATCCTAGTCACCCATCCAAATAAAATTACTAACTCTGGCACAATTGCTGATACCATTAGTGACTATCTGCCAGCTTTCATTCACCATTCAACTACCTCTACCCCACATCAGCATCAATACATTCTCACTCGCAACCTTAGCAAATTCAGCCCCACAACTTTCTCCACTATTCTCAAACAAATGAAATGGCACATTCTAAAAACCCGTCCTCTTGACAAAGCCATAGACCACTTCAATTCTGTCTTCCTAGATACTCTAAACTCCCTAGCCCCAATAAGAAACAAAAGGATAAAAACTATTACTGCTCCTTGGCTATCCAAAGAAACAAAACAAATTATGCATCAAAGGGACAAATCCTGGAAGCTTTACCAAAAGAATAAACTGCCCGGAACCCTTCTCCAATACACACAGCTCCACAACCTTGCAAAACAATAAATCACTAAGGACAAAAAATACTACTATACTAAGCTCCAGTCCAACAATACTAAAAACCCCAAGCAATTCTGGAACTCCGTAAACTCACTTCTCAACTCAGGCTCCAAGAATAACCCCTGCCCTGATCCAAATAAATCTGACCTTGAATTAGCCTCACAATTTAACTCATTTTTTATAGAAACAATATCTGACCTAACCAAGACTTTTCCCAACAATAATCCACCTCTCTTTCATTCTTTTCCTGATAATCTCCCTAATAACTTTTCTACTATGTTTGAGCTCAAATCTGTCTCCACTAATTTCATAAAAAGATTTCTATCCAGACTTAAACCCTGTTCTAATGCACCTGATAACATTCCCTCTTCCTTCCTAAAGTGTGCTGCTGATGGTATAGCACTCACAATTAGTATCCTTATCAACAGATCCATAAAGGAATCCTATGTCCCTAAACTCTAGTGTTCTGCCTTTATTCTTCCTCTCCACAAAGGAGGCAAAAACACTAACATCTCAAACGTCTGCCCCTTTGCTCTTCTCTCACCAATGTCCAAAATCGTAGAAAAATGTGTCTACCTCCAACTTATGCCTTTTCTGAGCCAAAACCAACTTCTTACCTCTACCCAACATGGCTTCCGGCCAGGGCATAGCACTATAACTGCACTACTCTCCTTCTTAGAAACTGTCAATCAAGCCCGAGATTTGGGATACATTATCTACAGTTCTCCTAGATCTCTCTAAGGTATTCAACACTGTTTCCCATAAACACCTTCTCTATCATCTCTCAAACCTACATCTCTCCCAAAACACTTTATCCTGGTTCTCACGTTACCTGTCAGATAGAACTCAGGCTGTTAAATGGAAGAATGCCACCTCTTCTTTTTTACTCACCCCAACCGGCGTACCACAGGGGTCCATCCTTGGACCTATGCTTTTTAACATCTTCATCAATAATTTTCACTCTGCTATTCCTGACTCCAAAGTCATTCAATATACAGATGACTCAACTTTAGTCTGCTCTGCCTCTAATCTCCCTGAACTGCTAACTAAAACCCAAACTGTCTTCTCATCTACTGAGAACTGGATGTGCCAAAATCACCTCTCTCTCAATGCAAACAAATCTAAAATACTAATATTCCCTCCCTCAAAAGCTTTCTCATATGACAAAAGTTCCTATCAAGTCCTTAGCCAAATCAACTCTCCTATTGAAGTGATTCCCTTTGCCAAACTTCTCAGCGTTGCTGTAGATGAACACCTCAAGTTTGATATCCACATTCAACAAAATATAAATAAAACCCACCAAACGTTAGGAATGCTAAACAGGATCAATCACTTTCTCTCCACCTCTACTAGGCATACTCTGGCCCCTACTTACCTTCTTCCTTCCCTAGTGTACAGAGGCCCTCTTCTAACTAACCTGACCTCCTCTATCACCTCTAAACTCGAAAACTGCCATAATAAAATATCCAAATTTGCCACCAAAGACAGAAATTCCACCCATCACTGCCTTACCCTCCAATCTCTGAATTGGCTAGAACTCACAATTTACCTAGACTACCTCCAGCTTACCACTGCACACTGACTCATATTTCACGCAACAAAATGCCCTGCTCTAACAAACATACTTCCTCCTTACACCCCTAATAGAACTCTCAGATCCGAACACTAAAACTTAATTACTATCCACAAACCTAAACGACCTGCTGGCCAACTTCTCCTTTCTTTCTCACTAGGCAAGAAATGGAATTCACTTCCTTCCACACTAAGCACAACACCAAACTCAGATAATTTCAAAACCCAGCTATTCACATACCTGTCCTCCAAATGGAAACGTATCTGATTTCACCCTACCTAATTCTGTTTAAGTAAATGCCCCTGGGAGGATTTCCTCCTGTGTTCCTCAGCTCTCTAGAACTCCCATAGCTATTTTCTAAGAGTGTTCCTAAGCTCTCTATAACTCCCATAGCTATTTCCCAAATGATTTCAACTTTGTAAATACTGTAAATAGCCTCTTACTTTAAATGAATGAATGTATGTAAATTGTTTCTTACTTTAAATGAATGAATGTATGTCTAAATGAATCTGTACAGCATAATCCATATGATCTGTCACAGTGAACCAGGTTGCTCATGCTTTGTATTGAATTCATATATTTCTAACTTGTTCTTTTAACTGTAACTTTTCTAGACTTGTATCTTTACTGTATTCTGTCTTATGGAGCTTTTCTCCCCAGGCCTCCACTGAAAATGGGCTTTTTGGGCCCAGTGGACTTCCCTGGTAATCAAACTGGAAATAAAATAAAAATAAATAAATAAATGGCCACAGTACACACTTCAACTTGTTAATGTCAGAGATGTATACACCGAATTCCTCCTTAACTCTACCCACAAAAGTCAGCTGCCTATATACATATGATGTTTGATTGTGAGGTAAGTTGTTGCTTCTTGACAGTACACTGTCACTAAAACCCTTCTCTGCATCCCTCTAAATGATGATTGTGAGGAAAGTTAAAGCAATAATAACAACACTATTCTCAGCCTTCACACAAACTATGGTGACCTGTGCACATTTCAATGTAGGGCTGGTATAGGGCTGATGTGAGACATAGGGATACATCAAGGATAGGGTCCCCCTACTAAGCCTGTGACAAAATCCTTTTATACAGTCAGGTGGCATGCTAGCAACCAGAAGCACTGATTTATTTTATATAGTTTTGCTGCTAGCTGGAAGAGTTATGGATATACCCCCAAAACTGTACAAGTCCACAGATAAAATTGCTAGTATTATTTTATTTTTTATACATTTATGCTCATCCTGATATTACCACTAACAAGCACGGTATATCACAAAATAGATGTGCACATACACACGTGCACACACACACACACACACACACACACACACACACACACACACACACACACACACACACACACACACACACACACACACTCTACACTTACCTACAGACAAATAGGAGGAATGCCATTTCACTTATGGAGTATCTTTATTATGCTAGAGGAAATCAGATCACCTGTATAAAATACACATAGAGACAGGGATAACATGAAGACTCCACATAGAAGGAATCATGGTAAAAGACTCAATCAGAAAACCAATAATTGTGAGACAGCAGTACAGCTTACTGTACCACTATGCCAGTGATCAGTTATCAATCATATCCTGCCTAGATGACAATATATAGCCACTTATTCTGTATAATGCTTATATGTGACTGTAATGCAAACCATCATAAATTATGGACATCTTGTCACTTTTAGGTATTATACAACCCCCCCACACACTGTCATTTTGTCATTTTATTCCAAGATTATGAATGAAGTTACTGTGTAAAGGGCATGGTGGAAAGCAGCATTCCTATCAGTCTCTGCAAGGAAGCACAGACCAGTTCTAGCTACCAGTTGTAGCTACTTCATTAACTATGCACACCTCAGATGTCTGAGTGGGTTTAAAAATCATTGCTACAGTAAAGTGTTATAGTTTGCTTCACAAGAATGCACAATAGTTTTATAAAAACAGATTAATGAATGTGTAGCTTGTTCACAATCGGAAGGTCAATCATTCTCATCCATAGACAGCCCTCATACCAAGCAATTATAGCAATTTTTGTCTGTGCATATTCAGATTTTTGTGAATAAAAATGGCCACAATAATATACTTCAACTTTGTTTCAAACAAACAACAGCCATGGTAAGGCATTCCAACTTACTTCATGCAAACACATAGTCCTGGAAAGTTAGAATAATAATTGTTAAACTTGTGACATGAATGGTAGAGCCAGTCATTTTCATCCACATATTGCCCCTGTATCCAGCAATTACAGCCAATTTGTGGACTATGTACACCTCAGATGACTCATTGCCATAGAACAATAGCCACAGTAATGTATTTCAACTTTGTTTCATACAGATAGTAACCACATTAAAATATTCCAATTTATTTATTTTATTTTTTGTTTATTGGCATTTGATTACCAGGAAAGTATGCTGGGTACAAGCCCTTTTTCAACAGAGGCCCAGGGAGAAAAGCTCCAAATTATTACAAATCATTTTAAGAACAATAATTTTACAGTCTTCAAAATAAAATGGTGGCAATGTGAGGTAGTGCCAGCTTTGCCAGAGAGAGTATGGTAGTGGATGTGTAACATATGCCAGCATAGCTAGCTGGGATTTTATAAAGAATTAGATGTCATTTGTATATCAAACTGATTTATACAGGTGCTTGTGTTGTAAATATATTTGTAAAGTTGTTTGTATTAAAAATGTACCAACAATAGCTGGACAGAAAAGAAATATACCTGTATGTCAGACTGCATTGTAACTGTTGAAATGAATATAGTGTAACAGAGGATACTGGAAGAGAAGAGGTTAATCTCAGTCCAGCTAACTTTGAAAAATAGTCTGAAATTAAATTACCTGGTTCAAGGCCATAAAGATTGCATCTTACAGTTCTGGTTGCAGCCCGAGATTAAATGTGTGTGAAAACTAGGACTAGGAATCCTACTGTATTGTCATTAGGAGTGAACTAATTGCTACTGTGGAAGGTAGAAGTTTTGAACTGGTTTTATAGCTATAACACATCTCAGCAAAGCTCTACCTGTGTGTGTGTTAACACATATGTACTACATTCTGTTTCAATTTTTAGTAAAGGGAGTAGTGTAGGAATCACGGCCAGATAACCAGATGTATGTGATGTCGTTCTGTAATTCAGCACTGACATTATATTGTAATACTAGATGACACAGAAGTCTCATGGCAGTCTGTTTTTAAAACCTGACAAAGAAGGATCACTCACCCACTTCATCTTGCCTTGCTTTAGTAAGTAGCAAGGCAATAGTAAGTCTTTAGATCAGTCAGGAAACTATAGTGAGATTAGTTAAGTACTGTTCTTTAGTATCTGTTTGAATCTGTCCATCTGTGTTATTTTTAATATTTCCTGTGACTGAAACTCTGGTGTTTATTGTAAATGGATATCTACTATTTTTATGTTCTTTTATTATTTATTATTAGATATATTTTAACTTTTCATTGTGGCTCATCTTTTAGATAATATTTTAACCTTTGAGAGTACTTATATTTATTTGGTGACACTATGTCTGTTCCTGATAGCCTTGCATTGGGCAAACACTACCATTTATATTAGTATTAATTTTACTCAGTATAATTGGGTACCCTTATAAGAGCCTTAGAGTAGCTGGCTTTGGAGTGTTCTGGTGGTGGTGGCACTACCTTATAGTCTACACACAGCTGGTAAATCTGTGTCAGCTTTTCCCAGGTGTGTGTGTGTGTATGTGAAGATCAAAATTCAAAGAAGACTCTGTGTGTCAGCTACTTGGAGCAGGGACACAGAGCACTGGTTTCACAGAGTGGGTGGTGGAGAACTTGACTTGGAACACTTGGCTGAGGACTCAACTCTACAGCTGTGTCAGTGGGCAGTCTTTTTGGGGGCCTGGAGAGAGGGGGGGGACATAGCCCCCAGACTGAGTGTGTTCCCTGTGTGCTCTTAAGGGAAATTGTGCTTTGTGCAGAGAGCTGCATCTGGAAATACTGTGTGTATCTATCTTTGTTCCAAGTGATCATCCCTCACTGGTGTCAGTGATGAGGACTGAGGCTCCTTTATTACTGGCTCAGAAGAGGGATGTCACAAAAACAAAAACATCTGCAGTTTAAATAATGATAACAAATTATACATAATATAAAAACAAAGGTTAAGAATCAATACAAATTATATGATAACCATTTAATATTTAGAGAAATTTTAGACAGTTTGTAGATAAATTAAAGGTTATTCTTATACAACCAAGAATTGTAAAATGAAGTGAGGGAAAACAGGCTTGTGGTATATTTGAAGATTAAGTCAAGGGGGAGAATTTGATAGAAGTAAGGAAATAAGTGAAGAAGGGAGAGTAAGGAGGTATGCAAAATGAAAATGTACATGTTCACACTTATGGATATAGTTTATCCTGGTTTTGAGCATGAATGCACATTAGTCCTGGAAAACCAGAATGGCAACTGTTTAATTTTTAATTTTCATTCAAAGATATCATCCATACCCAGCTGTACTCAGCAGTTATAGCCACTTTGTAGACTGTGTACGTCAGATGCCTAATTGTGATATAACATAATGGTCACAGTAATGTATTTCAGTCATGTTTCACACAAACAGTAGACACAATAAAGCATTCCAGTTTGCTTCAGACAAATGCACATTGGTCATGCAGTCCAGAATAATGACTGCTTAACTTGAAGAAATGACAGCAGGGTCAGTGTCTTTCATTCACATGGCACACTTGTACCCAGCAATTGTACCCACTTTGATGTGTACCGCTCAGATATCTGATTGTCATAAAACATAAAAAATAATAACATGCCATAGTAATTTAGTTCACACCCCCATAAGCACACATATACACGCACACAACAAACAGATATTCCCACCAGTTACAACCAATTGCATGACTGTGTACAGGTATTGGCCTAGAAACAAATAAAATTAGTGAATAAATATGTACAGATTGGCTACAGTGATGTATTTCATCAGGTGGCTGCTATCAGACTCATTCAGACAGCCATTATTCCCCCCATGCTTAAATAAAAATGTATACCATTGCTTAGACTGGCTGGCAGTGATACTCACAGTTTTATTAAAAATAATTAATTAAATAAACTTTCTGCCATGCTTACAGTCCCATCCACAAGTAACTTTGACTCAGGGTGCCTCAGACACCAGTCACTTGATGCAGTCTGAGCTGGTTAGAAACACACCTTGCTTCTTCCTCTAGCAGTTCAAGATGCCTTCATACAATGGTCATTCCTGTGTCCCTGAAATGCCATAGGACTTGTGTATTAAGACATGATCACCCTGTTCACTAAGGGTTCATATGCATAAAGGCTTGGCTGTTTTCAAAATAGGTCAAATGAGTGAGCTGACTATTTTTTCTTTAAAGAAATCAGAACTCCGTGCCTGAAGGTTTTAGTTCCTGAAGTAGGAAAGTTGTATATCTTTATGAAAAATATACTAATAATGCTACTATTGCAACTGCTACTGCTACTAATAAAAATGATGTTGTTGTTGTTGTTGTTGCTTTTCTTTTGGCTTTTCCCGGTTAGGGGTCGCCACAACGGAACTCCAATCAGCTAATGACTGGCAGTCAATATTTACGGTGCCGAGGTGCCAGCCCAATTCTCAACCTTCAACGAAGGCACGCCCATTCATGCATGTGTTTTGAACGCCACTCGACCATGGGGAGGACATGCAGATTCCACACAGAAGGTGCTCCAGCCGAGAATCGAATGGGAGAACCTTTTGCTGTGAGGCAACAACGCTACCACTGCACCACCGCGGCTTACTACTAATAAAAATGCTAAATATGAAAAAAAGCATTTTCTGTTTTAAAATTGGAAGGGCTGTAGCCCAACAAATCAGTAACAAGAGCAATCTCTGCCTTACTCAAAGCATGCAAATTAAACTTGGTTAGTTTAAAGCATAAAGAGTTCAGGGAGCATTTCAATGCTATTTAAAGCAGAAAATTGCATATATTGTTTTTGCAGAGGTCTGTGATCCTTTGCAGCGAGTAATGGGAGTGCTGCTTTCCCCATGCCCTTTACATAGTAACTTCATTCATAACACTGGAATAAAATTAATATTAAAAAAACAAGTATTTTCTTTATATCTTCAATGCAGTGGACCTGTGAGTTAATATATTTAGAAGGATGGGGTTTGGGACTGCAGCAATTTCCTATAATATAGGTATAGATGGGGGTAGCTATCATGCAAAACAGATTTATATAATAATTGCATCAGTTATTTTTAATATGTAATTGTACAAAATTCAAAGATTACATTGTTACCATAATACTGTACAACTGTTCATGCACATATAGCTTTTAACACAAATTTCCACCATACCCAATTGCTCAAAATTACTTTCCATGGAAATCAGTAGAAACTAACACAGTGTTACTAATCAACATGCCTACTTTGTTAGAAACATTGTAGCATAACATGTACAATAATATACAGCCAACTAAGTGTCTAAATCCTTGTGAAGTGTAAAACAGATGCTTGATCCTCCTACTGCAATAACTGCACCCCTTACTCATTTTAATCAAATATCTCCACCCAAGATGATCAAATAGTCCCATGTAACAGCAGCTTCTATAGACTGTCTTTTTAATTTCTCCCAAGTCTTTTGGGTTTCTAATACCATGATGGGAATGGATCCCATTCCTAAGTCAGAGATTAAAGTTCATGAAGTTAGTATTGTTTCAATCTTTGATGTTAGTCAGAAGTGCTCTTCACAACCCAGAACAGATTCCTTCTGCAATTCATATGGAGTTACATGTATTGGTAACATATTTAAGTACGATTGCAAATTCTTTTTTATAAGACCCGTTACTCCTATTACTATTGGAACTATCTAGGTATTCTTCTTCCACACTGACCTAATTTCTGCTGGAACATCCTGCTATTTTATGACTTTTTGTCTCTCTGTACGTAAGACACTGTAGTCACTGGGTGTAGCAATTTCAATGATCAATGCTACTTTTGTCTTTTTTTCATGCACTACTATATCTGGTTTTCTTGAATCTGTTTTTTTTTAAATGTTGGTAACGGGTGATCACATGTGATATAAACTTCTTCATTTTCTATAATGCTTTCTGGCTCATGTTTCCAATGTTTTTAAGCTAATTCAATATTATAATGTTTGTACAATCCGCAATGCAACAGTCTTGCCACATTATTATGCCTTTCAGTATACAGTCCTCCTGCCATTAGTATATCACAACCAGCAATAAGATAAGATGTGTGACTGTTTCCATTTCTGTTTTACAAAACCTACATTTGTCTGTTTCTCCCACATGTTCAATGGATTTGTAAACCAGCATGAACATAGTTCACTGTCTTGGGCTGCCATTATTAACCTTTCATCTTTTGGTTTAAATTCACCTCTCCTTAACCATTCCTGCATTCGATCCTGATCAACATGATGTTGTCCCAAGAGTTCTCTACACTTGCAATTATATTTATGCATTTTCCACATTTCTTGCCTTCTCTTCTGATCCTTCACCTTATATTCTTTCTTTTGTCTTTTGGCAAATTCAGTTGTTGCCTGATTTTTATTTACTTCTGGTTTGATTTTCATTCCAGCTTAACACCAATATGCTTCTGCTATACTAAGCAGGGAACTCATTTTAGACTTATTCTCCTCGTGTTTTAAAATTTTCACTACATTTGAGTCTTGTGAGATCAGCAGATATGTATGCAGTCCTACAACTGCAGATCTATACATGTAATCAGTTTTGAGGAGGCACATTTCTCCTTCAGAATGGGGAATATATAGTCTTAGTGTACATTGATTTTATAAATCATTTGATACGCTTGAAGCAGCCTTTTTGTTTTCCTGACCAACTGATGCAACATCTCTTGGGGCCAGTCAATCGCTCCAAAACTGTACATTAGGACAGGAAGAGCAAATTGGTTTATAGCTGTCCAGTGAACCCTGGTCATATTGCTTTATGCATTATCAGCCATCTCTCAGGGTTTAACAGCTTAAACCATCAAACCATAGTCTCACGTGATATACAAATTTAAATAAACTTAACCTCTCTGCTTCATCATTGAAATGATGTTTATATAATTATTCATCTCTCATTAACTCACTTCATAACAGAAATTATTAATGACTAAAACTCACTCAGGTGGCCTTCTCCTATCACATACCTGCCAAAGAACTGTCCACTACTATCTCACCTTCTTTTTCTTCAGACTCAAGTTTACAATTCTTTCCCAGTTTAACAATTTCACAATCATTATTACTTTTTCCAGATCTGAATCCAATGATTCCTCACTTGTATAGTTCATGGAAGCCAGAAGCCCTTGCAAGCTGTCCACTGTACACTAGGCTGAGTTAAACAGTTGTATTCTTGATAGAAAAGTACTTTTAACACTGCTGGGAATAGAAGCTTGTACTTTAGGTTACAGTATGTCATTCACATACTTCACTGCTTCCAAAAACAAAGGCCTTTGTTGCATAATAGATACTGATAAATCATGATACACCAGTGCTGGCCTTCCTTCTACCATTATCTTTTTCCCTGGTTGTTGCAGTTGTGACAAAATCTACTCCTTTACATATCAGGCACCAAAAATTAACTAAATTCACACCTGATCAACCATATTGCCTGCTTGCTGCAGATGATGACAATCTATAGGCCTTCTGAATGCCAAGTACCTCTGAGAAAAAAAAAACAGCCAGTTACACTATCTTGTTTTTTACAAATTTCAATCAAATCCTTCTTAACCTTTCAGAATACATCACCTTATCTTCCTCAGTCAGTAGCTTTGGCTGAACATATATGATTTCTCTGTTCAGCTCCACTGGCCTGTTCCTTACATGTGCCACTCAATACTGCAGTGGTAACACTGAGTCATGATGTTCAATCAAAAACCCACAGGAGTTCTCATCAGACATCTCAAGTTGTTCACATACTGATTCAATAACCCTGCGACTGGTTTAAGTTGTCACACATCAAACATAACAATGCCTGTGTCCATTTTCCACAGCAATTGTCTTCTTTACTTGAAGGCAGCTCCACATCCATGAGATGACCTTATATACCTTTCATCCTCTGTAGACATCTTTACTTCACTTTTCACATTTCCAGTGACATATTCCACATAACCAATGCCTCTACCACTTTTACAAAACTCACACCAAAAAAAAAAAATCTTTAAATGTAAAATCAATTGAACTGCAGAGAGGCTGAAAGGAGTAACCAATCTCATGAAGTACTGTGAGACATCTCCCACATTATTTTGTCTTGATTTTTGCTGATTTTGACATTTTTGGTATAGTCGTTTAATCCATCAGTGTTTTGATGCCAACTGTTAATAATCGTAAATCCATTTTGGAAAGTCTAAATCAACTTGACCTTTTAATTTGCTCACCTTGCCTTTTATCCCTTTTCTTGTCTTCTTGACAAATGGTGAGAAGCACCAGTACAAACAAACTATGCTTGCTCCACTAAAACCACTGCTACCAGCTGAGTTTATCTTTCATCACTGTTTTATTAATTTATCTTCATGCTAGTAGTTCTTATTTTTTGTTTACTCTTACATATACTAGTGTGGAATTCTTCAACCTGCCAAATATCATTCAATCCTATTCATTTTTCTAGATTATTCGACTTTCCCCCTACTCCAAAGTGTGGTATGGAAGCAAAGCATTCTCAGTCTTATGCTTGAGACAGTGGAAAAATCTACTCTAATGTTATCTTCATCACCAGAGTCATAGATTCAGAGTTCATAAGGCAGTCAGTTCATGGCCATTACTCATGTTGTTAATGCCCATCCTCTTATGGCACCTCTTGCCTTCAGAAAGGCAAAAAGTCAGGCCTTAGGCAGAACTTGGACACACTCATCTAGTTGTCAAGGTATGCTTTAAAGGAAGTGAAGGTATTCAAGAGGTGAGGTAGGCATCTTGTAAAACATTGTCCCTCCAGCCTGTCTTATTTATTTGTTGATGGAGATTCACGTTTTTGGTTCAAGATTTGCAAAGAGATTTGTTTTTGGATCATGTGTTTGTGAAGAGATTTGTTCTTTGGATGTAGAAGAAATCAAGGAGGGTTGGGCCCTTAACAATGTGGAATGCTAGTTATAAATCACCTTGCAGGAATCTGTAAGGGACAAAGTTTAGAGACAATTCCTGATGAATTCCAAGATTCATTTTATGTAACACAAATGTGCATTGTGTGTGCGTATATGTGTTATGCATGTTAACATATATTTTTGCAGACTCTGAGATGTGAAACTGGCAGATGCCCATTCACGCAGAAAACAGTAACCTTTCTGCATGGAATATTAGATATAAATCACCTTGTAGGAGTCTGAGACCTTCAGGCTTGTCTTGGTAGCAAAGGTAGGGAATGCCTGTCTTCTTTCTAGCTGTGTGATGTGTTTAGATAAATTCTAACAGAATAGGACATTATATATTCTATGGTGTAATCAGGGTAGAATATGCTACTGTTATGCCTCTTATATCATTATGCAGACTGTAATGTGTGAAACTGGCAGATACCTATACATGGTAAAAGCTGTAACCTTTCCAATTACCATTTCTGTTACCTGCTTTCTGCTTTACCTCATCCTTTTCTGTGATGTATATAATTAGTCTGAAGAAGTACTGTATTGTTTATTGGACTAAAGTTCTAATCAATAAACCAAGTTGAACAATTCCTGTTGTGTCTCAATACTACTTCTGCTTGTGGTGCTGTGGTCATGTTAGTTTGGTGAATTTTTTAATATATAATTTACATGTAGTTACACTGGATTGTGATTCTTGGTGAGATATATATATATATATATATATATATATATATATATATATATATATATATATATATATAAAATGCACGGAAACTGCATGAACATACATTAATGTGATACACATAAGTAGGTGGTTGTCGTGGTCTTTCCTCCTACATAGGGAGGTCCAGGGGGTCTTGCCACCCTACAAAAGCAGCTCAAATTAATATTTTTATTCTTAGGTATTTTGGACATTATTATTCAGTCTTTCTGACGCTCAGGATGTTAATGCTCTGCATTCAAATGCAGAATCTTTTATGTAGAGAATGCTACAGAAAAGATACTAACAATACAATTTAGATAGATATAATTTTGTACTTAAAACTGTACAGATAAATGTGCTCTGAAAGGATGCCAACTGCGGAATCCTATAGACAAAACTATAAAATTGGAATTCCAACAACTCCGCAGCTCCCTTGTCGATGACTATGTTGTCAATGTCCTTTTTTCACACAATTTGTGTTTAGACCAAGTATTTTCATATAAATATGCTTATGATTAATTGTGTTTTTGATTAAAATGTTTGATGAATTTTATGTAACACAAATGTGCATTGTGTGTGCATGTGTGTGTGCAAACTATGCATGCATCTATATATATATATATATATATATATATATATATATATATATATATATATATATACACACACACATGTGCAAGGAAACAACATACCCACACACAGGCACACTATTCACCCCCCCCACATTACCTTATGCTAACCCTTTCCATAATACTACTGCTACTACACAAAACACGCAAACACACTTTACATACACCAGCATACACACAAACAGACACACACAACACTAATTCTAACCCTAACCTTCATTTCAAGTAGCTGTACACACACTGTCACCCCCTAATCCTGAAACTTTCTGTCACCCCCAATCCTGAAACTTTTGGCATGTTGAAAATGGTGATGAAAATGGTAACCCAAAACCCAGGCCTAGACTTACCACAGCAACCTGCTCTTCTTCCTTTCGACAGCAGAGTGATTTGATCTGTTTGTGGAATCTTGGAGCTTAAATTTGTAGGGGTGTGTGATTGCTGGGTGTTTTGTGTGTACTGTCTTAGTTTGATAATTCCATTGTTTAGTAACTTGAAATGGAACAGCAGAATTCAAACTAAGTGTATTTTGATGATTTAACATAAATCCATATTAAAATAATGTTTTTTTTTTGCTTTTATGTTTGTTTTTTCATAAAAACAGAAGGCAAAATAGTTCAATGATAAAAACTTTTCTTTAGGACAGGAAAAATTAATAACATACATATTCTGCAGTCTCTCCTATCATTTCAGGTCTAGTCAGAAAATAAATTTAGAAAGCTTCCTCCTGGCTAGATTCTCAGCCTAACTTCAGTCTATCTCAGACTCATTCATATTATGTCTTCTGTTCTGTTCTCTTCTCTTCTTTTCCAAACAGCGTTCTCAGAACTGCTATTCTAGAGATCACCTTCTCTGATTTCCAGCCAGTGAACTAGAAGGGTTGTAATGAAACCACCCACCAGCAAAGCTTATTATTACTCTGCTACTTGTTTACCCACACTAGGTAAGCATGGTCGATGACCAGTCGGAAGTTCAAGCCCAGAAGATAATATTTTAGTGATGAACACACACACATGATTTCCAGGCATTCCCTCTTGATAGTGGATTACCTGGTTTCAAATCTGGTGTTTTTTTCTTCCAAAATCCATCCTCTAAAAGTACTGTTCCTAGGACTACATTTGATGCATTAGTATAAACTATGAAGTGTTTACTGATATCTAGGCAAGTTAACATATGCTCTAAACATAACACTTTCTTCAGTTGTTTAAAAGCATTATCTGTCTTTTGTGCCCTTTTTACTCTATTGTACACCTTCCTCTTTGTCAAATATGTAAAGCGATATGCTATAAATGCAAAATGAGTACATTTCTGATACTTCTAAGCTAGCATCAAGAATGCCCTCACTTATTTCTTAGTGTATGGAATAAGCTAATTTCTCAATGACTCTAACTTTCTTCTTGGGGACTGATAATTCCTCTTTCTTTTGCATATCTTAAATATGTTATCTTTGTCATGCCTAACTTGATCTTGGAGGCATTGTGTGTAAACCTAACATGTTAAAGAGAGTCCACCACAGCCTGTATGTTAGCTAGATGGGAGTCCCAATCCTCAGGGTATATACAGATTCATAGGTTCATAGTTCAGTACTAAGCTAACTGCCCTTGCGAGCCATTTTAAGCCTAATATAGTATAATATAGTCTAGTATAGCATAAATGAAGTATAGTATAGTACTCGCATAGTGGTATGCTGTTGTACTCATTTAGATTCAATCCATTATCATGTCTGTGCCATTGTACATCAGTTTGACTCACACTTTTATTGTAAGTATGAAATGTACTTAATTTATCACTGTGATTATGACATTATTCTCTATACTAGACATGCCTGTGGCAATTTGTCCTCAGACCAACCCACCTACTCGACTAATAAATTCAATTAAATAAATAAATAAATAACTAAATAAATATGACATTGTCTAGATAAGTGGCAGTATGTTTGACACAGGGCTTTAGGAATCTGTCCATTACTCTCTGAAAGGTTGCTGGGGTCATCGTGTAGCCCATAAGGAATACCTGTATACTGGCACAAGCCTCAGGGCTTGAAAAGGCTGTCTTTTCCTTGGCTTCAACTGTTAGTGGAATTTGCCAGTACTCTTTGGTCAGATCTAATGTGGTTAAGAATGTTGTTTTACCCAGCCAATCTATGAGTTCATTTGCTCTAGGCATTGGTTAGCTGTCAAGCTTTGAAATTTTGTTCAGCTGCCTAAAAATCATTATAGAACCTAACTGGTCCATCAGGCTTTTTCACAGACAGTATAATTCATGAGGAACACCATGTAAACCTGGTGTATTACCTGGTTAGTCTATCCCCAAACAAGAATGACCACCTCAAGTATTGTTGGCACCAGGAGACAGTCAGGCTGATCCTACATTAAGAACTATCAGCCTTGTTGCTACAGGAAGACCCTAAGTTCCCATCTGAGAAGGTAATCTTATCCAGAAGCTTGATATAATGAGATGTAATAAGCCCAGAAGTCCCTAATATGTGTTCAGAAGTTGTTCTTACCCACTTTCTCTTTGATCTCTCAGTTTTTCCTTTTAGTTTGTAGAGCAATTCTCTTAGCCCTTGACTTTGGATGCACATGGTTAATGAATCTTGGGTTCTAGGGTATTCACAAAATACTTCAACTTTAAGGTTATTCACTTAAATTCTTTTCTGGTAATACAAATCTTATTTTACCTCAACCTCTCAGCCTCTTTTTGTAAATGTCTTGCCAAGTTTATAGGCATCCATTTGCCTGTTTCAGAATGCCCTAGAGAAGCTAACGACTTGTTTGTGTCGATACTGCTTTATAAACTCCCATTAATGCTACAAATTTTGACCCCACACTTAGCTATTTCCCTTCTGTGATTCTAACACCAGCTTACACCATTGTCTAAAATGCTCATAATTACAAAAGTACATGCTGGTGTCTCTCCATGTGACTAACATTGGTCCCCATGTGGACAATCTGAGCTGAATGATCTGAAAGGAAAACAAGGAACATCTCCATCCCCAACACCAAAAGCATGTCACTTGATAGTATAGTCTAGATAGTTTAGAAAGGGAATTATATTGTGTAAAATAACAAATGAATATAAACATGTATTTCAGACACACTAGTCTACAATAAATGCACCAATTTCTACTTACTACTGGAGTTGCTTTCTGGGCATTTTAACTCACAACAACCAATTTCCAGTCCCCTTCTAGCAATGAAAGCTCACCTATCATTTATCTTAAATCAAATTGTGAAGACCCTGGAAAAAAATACTGTTAACTTAGAATTATTATATTTCTGATGTCTCCAGTGACCTTTCATGCTACATATCCCCCTTTAGTATCTAAGAGTCTGTCATTAACATGGAAAAGGCAGCTCCTTAGTAAAATTAAGGACACATCCTTCTCCGTCCCATTTAGGAGAAGAAGCTCTCACTATAAATATATCCCTGGAACATTACATGCTCCCCCTCCACCAAATCTGTTGTCTGTAGTAATACCATTTAAGGCCTACAATAGCTAACATAAGCAAACATCATGCCTTGCTTAATTGTGTTAGTTATGCCATTCACATTCCAAAATGTGTGGAAAACTCTATTCATCTCCTCCAAAAGAAAATCTAAAATATTGAACCAGGCAACCAATATATTCTTCTTGAAAGAAGACCCACACTCCCAGGGCAATGTCACCAATATATCCAAACAGCTGCCTTGTGCTTAAACATTCAACAAAAAGCCTCTTTGCTTATTAACATTTTCCACTCTTAAGCTCCAGATCTCAAAAAATTGCCCAAGAATTCCTTCCTTAGCCATAGAGGCGAAGGCCAGCCAAGAATTGTTTCACCACAAAATATTGGTATATTAACATACAATTGAAAACTATCACTAAAAGTTGTGAAGCCATTTGGATCACAACATGGCATCAGATAACAAACTGAAACTTTCTACATGATTTGGATTAGGTCCTGAGCCCATAAGTCCAGACTGTAGAAAGTCTAATTCAGGCACTTAGCAACTATATACAAAAAAAATGCAAAGAAAGGGTTTCTATTATAAAAATCAGAACCACTACATTGATTGTTCCCAGTTCTCATTTAACCTTAAAATTATGCTTACTGCCAAGATGGGGACCTCAACCACTTGTCTGACAAATGGATTCAATGTAATTAAGTCACTGAGTCTGTGGAAGAAAATAGGCGTATTTTATTAATTATGAACTTAACTTCATGTGTGCTTGTCCTCACAATTATGTCATAGGACATTTATTGGCTTTTATTCAGTTACATAATCTACCTCTGCTGAGATGTTTGATGAAGACAGAAAATGAGCAACAACTTCTCTTGTGCCAAAGGTGGCAATGACCAGTTATCATGACATCCTCAACATCTATATTATACCAAAGCAAAAGCAATTTGTCTTTTCATACCTACCTATATACTGGCCATCTTGAGGGGTCCAACTTAATACTGAATAGCAATTAATGTCATACTACTGGTTAAATAAAAGAAACAAAGACCTCCTAAAGGTGGTTCCTGTTCATGTAGTATCCCGTAGAAGCAATGAGTCAGTTAACTAACCTGAGTCACTGAGATAATGACAGAACCTTATTTAGTGTACAAAGGCAGATTATCTGATAGAGATGAATCCTAGCGAAAAAGGTAAAGTTAACTTAACCCAAAATGGAGGTCAGTGATCTGAAAACCTCCTTATCTTATATCTAGGATGTGGTGTCCCAAAAAGACACAAACTGCATTTTACAAAAAGGATGTAACAGCAAAAAACTACCTTGTCTCATGCAATAGTTCCTCATCAACTCTTTCAATACTAACAGAACTAAAAAAAAGATAAAAATGACAGCTATTCTATGCATTGGCTTTGCAATGCCATTTTAAAAACAAAAAAGAGAAAAAAATAACAAATTTAAAGTAAGGAAGGAGATAAAGTTTTGTATTATCAATGTAGTTTCTTCTATATCCCCAGCATCCCAATACAATTGACAACCAGTGGCTATGAAGGCTGATGCCCCTATCTAATAGCAACACAAAACGTCTGAATAATTAAGCGAACACCTTATAATATCTCTGCAGTGTGAAAATTCAACTCATCTGCCTGTATTAGTACACCACAACCTATCCCTGACACTTAAACCAGGTAAAATACAGTTTCACAACAAACTGCTGTGTAAACTACCTGAAATCCATATTGTACATTATACAGCTAACAAGTGTGGTTGACCAGACAGTTCCTAAGCTCTGTGAATGTTCCCCGAAGTAGTTGTTAAGTTAGAATGTTAGTCCAGTTCTGCTCATAGAAACAGAATATTCCATTAGCACTTGCTGCACAGGGGAGAATATACCCAGTTAGTATATGCTTAGCTTAGATTCACATTCCTGGTTTGAGAAGTGCACCCACATGCTACATGAAGTGAGGACATCGTATTTCAGGTCATCCATTATCAATTCATGGTCTTTTAGTCCCACCATCTTCTTAATCTGTCCATAATTAATACAGCTCCCCAAGCATTAACATTTGGAGTTTTGTAGAGCATATCTCATCATACCTCGCCCCACCCCATACCTAGTCAATCTTTTCTAAAAACCCTACATTTGGCTGCTTACCATTTTTACCACTCCTACTAAAAAGAACACAAAATTATTAAATCCCTTCAAGAATACAAACTGTGGTACAGAATATTATTTCTTTTAACACAAATCTCTAAGAATGTTAATTGTCCAGAAATACTCATCTTGAAAACTGAGTATTCCCTACTGCTTAGCTCTGCCACCTCCTTCTCCACAAGGGCTACCTTACAAAATTCCATTCACCTAATAATCTACCAGTTCATTACATTTTCCACTTCCAGGCAGAGTTACTGTGTCATTCTGGAAGTTACTAATCACAGAAAGAACAAACCAATTACCCTTGCATTTTTTGCTACACAATAACTACTGGCCTTTCACTTGTACAAAAAGTAAAAATAAAATCACACAGCTTCACACAGTACCCTACTAACACTGGTTTCATTAAGCTAAATATACTCCTGTGCTTGAAACACAGAGACAGCATTTACCAAGCAATCTCCTGCAGCATGGAGCTCAGTCCATCAACATAACAAAAAATGTCAGTTAACTCACAGCACTTAAAATACATCTTCTCAGCCACCGTACTTAGTCATGTCATTCATTATATCAAAGTGCCTCTGGTGCTGTACTCGGTCTAACTTTGGTAACTTACCTCTGTCCTCCTGCCTCACTCACACTGCTCCACTCCTGTCTTATTTCTAATATCCCCACCCTGCCACATTATTGCTTTACTCCCTGTCTTGACCCCTTCATTTATCAGATCTTTCCTAATCCCCATCCCCCAGTCTGTCATTACTTTCTTCCTTAATTGTATCCTGAGCACTCTTTCTTAACATACTCTGGTGGACACCAGTATAAATGTAAGTATAGTCTTGTCTTACTGTAAATTTTACCCACCTCCTGTAGTAATGATTAGTATCAGAAATGGATTAGTGAACAGGAGGTGTTGTTATACACTGCTCTTCTAGTCTATAAATTAATATTACTGTATTATAACTAAATACTTAAGTAAATTACACATATGTGGAAATGGTCATATGTGAACCATGGGGACATTCACCACTGTGGGCAATAAAGAGGTATCAAACTCCTATCACACTGCATGAAAGTTTTGGAGAAGGTGATTGATAAATGGATATGCAGAGTAGTAGAAAGTAAGATGGGAAATGAGCAGTTCAGATTCAGATCAGAATGCAGCACAACCAACTTGATGTTTGCAGTGAGACAGATACTTCAGAAGAAGCTAGAAATGATTTAAGTATCCAAATGGACATTCCTTGACTTGAAGAAAGCATATGATGATGTTCCAAGAAAGGGGATTTGGGAAGTCCTGCAGTGGTTCAATGTCCCATAAACATAGGTCGAACTAGTGGAAGTTGTTACAAAGACCCAATGACTTAAGTACAGACAGTGTTCAGTCTTACAGAAGGGTTCTCAGTGGGAGTGGATTTGCATCAGGGTTCAGCTCTGAGAACACTGCTGTTCATACTGGTGATGGACTACATTAGCAAACAAGTTGGAGGGGTCAGATTAACAGTTTCTGTATGCAGATGATGTGGCATTAAGGCAGACTCTGAGCAAAAACTTCTACAAAGGATAGGGGAAAGGAATGCAAAACTGAAGGCACATGGGATGAAAATGAGTGCCGATAAAACAGTTGTAATGGTAGTGAATGGGTGAAATTAGGAAAAGCTGAAAACTGAGATAAAAGGGAAAATAGTGGAACATGTTAACAGCTTCAAGTATCTGGGAGAGGTGGTTGAGAAAAAGGGACATCGAGGAGGTCAAAGCTAGAATCAGAGGGACTGTTGCCAACTGATACATAGTGTCAGGGGTAGTGTATGGCAGAAGAATGCCAAAGAAGCTGAAGAGTAAGGTGTACAAAGCAGTGGTGCAAACAGTACTAATGTATGGTACAGAAACCTGGACAGTAAAGACAGCAGTTGAGGAAGCTAGAGGTAATGAAGTGCCTGAGATGGGTGGTAGGATGCACACTGTGGGACAGATGGAGAAATGAGGACATGAGAGCAGAAGCCAAAGTAGCTCCAATTGCAGAAAAGGTCAAAGAGAATAGATTGCAGTGGTTTAGACATGTGCAGAAAAGTAGAAAGCAATCTGAAGAAGATTTGGGACAGAAAAGAAGAAGGCAAAAGGAAATGATAATGACCAGAAAAGAGGTGGATGGATTGTGTGAGAGAAGACCTGCGACAGTCAGGCATGAGTGTCAAAGAGGATTGAAGAGTGGCATTGCATAAGGTGAGGTGGCAATAAGTGGCATGACACCCCGACCCCATGAAGAAAATGGGAAAAAAGGGGAGGTTGATGATGATGATGAGACATATCTCATATATTTTCTTTCTGTGCTCTTGTCTTTGGCCTACCTCATTGCTAGAAAGTCCACCTTGATAAAACCCTGTCTATGTCAATCTTGTTATCTGCTCAAATTTACATTTCTTCCACTAAGTCAGCCCCTTCTAGCACCATAACAGCCTGCAATCCTCTCATTTTCCAGAATCCTTGCATTACACATCACTCTTTATAATTTATTGTTGCTCATGGTTTACATTTCTTTACATCCAATTTCATTCTTTTTTATCATCAGTATTTTCATCTCTGCCAGTGAAATATCCTTTTCATCACCTCATTATGTGCATGTGCCATGTGGAACATATGGACACACTGGGGTTTATACTGTTGAAACAGTCCTGAGGGCTTATGCTGTATTTACAGGTCACACAACACTGCACTGCACTGTGTGTATCCAGTCTGTATTGTATGTATCCCTCAGTGGCTACTGTGGCACTGCAAGGTATGGAACAGTGCTGCTATGGTTGCTTGTCTCCTTTGCATACATTTTGTACTACCTGGTAGAGCACCTATTGTGTTGTTTAGACCAACAGAACACAGCTGGCAGCATTGTGTGCCCTTATATTAAAGTACATACAACACTATATTTGCCAGGTATGCACAGTGTCCTATGGTGTGTGCCTGTATATTAAAATGTAACCCCTCTAAAGTGTTTACAGTGTAGTGTGTACACAGTCCACAGCTGCTAAGGTGTATATGTCCTACTTACTCCCCTACCCATGATAGGTTTCTGTTTAGGGTACATAGTAATGTTTCTCTGCCATGACCCTACCTAGATACCTACATTCTGTCAGCAGAAGCAGTGTGACATTTTAGCTATCAGTTTCTTAGCTTAAGCATCAAGCACAAATAATAAAAAAAAGTAGGACAAAAGCACATCAAAGAAAGTTTTGTTTGTATTGTTGCCCTCACTGTTTGTTGATTATCATCTCCCCACTGTCAATTGGCCCATTTGTTCCCCATTACCACGGTGAGGATTGACCAGGAGGGGACATCATTCAGACAGCCATTCGGGTTGTTTGCATTTTTTCCCAGTCTTCCTCCCTAGCATTAACTACAAAGGCCATTTTATGTAAGTAGCCCTGCCCTTTCCCTTGCAGTACAAGTGGAGATATCCCCAGTCTACACCAAGAAAATTGTACCACTCAATGTGCCTCCAAGTGTACATAAACCCTTCCCTCCCAGGAGGGTTGAGTGGGCCTGCCCTTAAACCCATTCCCCTCTCTGGCTCCTTCAATGACAAAGATGCTAATCAAACCTCTGCTCACCAGGGTCACAGTCAGAGTTGTATCCTTCTGCTCAACAGAGCCAGGTTAAAGTCAAAATTTAAAAGCTGATCTTATATACTTAGAAAGTTGCAAGAATAACAGGTTTCACATTCAAATGCATTTTTGAAGGATATGAGGTCTTCTTTTTCTTTTGGCTGCTCCCATTAGGGGTCGCCACAGCGGATCAGCTGTTTCTATTTCTTCCTGTCTTCTGCATCTTGTTCTGTCCTGCCAACCACCTGCATGTCCTCTCTCACCACATCCAAAAACCTTATCTTAGGCCTTCCTCTTTTCCTCTTACCTGGCAGCTCCATCCTTAGCATCCTTCTCCCAATATACCTAGCATCCCTCCTCAGCACATGTCCAAACCAATGCAATTTCACCTCTCTGGCGTTGTCCAACCTCAGCTGACCCTCTAATATACGAATTTCAAATCCTGCCCATCCTCATCATACCCAGTGCAAATCTTAACATCTTTAACTCTGCCACCTTCAGCTCTGACTCCTGTCTTTTCATCAGTGCCACCATCCCCAACATATATAACATAGCTGGTCTCGCTACCATCTTGTAGAGCTTTCCTTTCACTCCTACTGGTACCTGTCTGTCACAAATCACTCCTGACACTCTTCTCCACCCACTCCACCGTGTCTGCATTCTCTTCTTCACCTCTCATCCATACTCACCATTACTCTGAAGTGTTGATCCCAGGTATTTAAACTCATCCACCTTCACCAGCTCTACTCCCTGCATCCTCACCATTCCTCTATCCTCCCTCTCATTCACACACATATATTCTGTCTTAGTCCTGCTGACCTTCATTTCTCTCCTCTCTAGAGCATATTTCCACCTCGCCAGGGTCTCCTCCACCTGTTCCCTACTCTCACTACAAATCACAATGTCATCTGCAAACATCATAGTCCACAGGGACTCCTGTCTGATCTTGTCTGCCAACCTGTCCATCACTATTGCAAATAAGAAAGGGCTCAGAGCTGATCCTTGATGTAATCCCACTTCCACCTTGAACACATCTGTCACTCCTACCGCAGACCTCACCACTGTCACACTGCCCTCGTACATATCCTGTACCACTCTTACATGCTTCACTGCCACTCCCGACTTCCTCATCAATACCGCAACTCCTCTCTGGCACCCTGTCATATGCTTTCTCTAAGTCCACAAAGACACAATGCAACTCCTTCTGACTTTTTCTATATTTCTCCATCAACACCCTCAGAGCAGACATCACATTTGTAGTGCTCTTGAAGTGTGAAACTCAAATGCCCGTCATTATTTAGTCTCTGCAATCTACAACAATTTGTCAGAAAACTACAAATATTATGAATAACAGACCAAAAATATGAGGCAAATCAAGGACATTCTGTAAAATCAGGCACATTTGAGTGGAAGGGTGTGACAGGTACCAGCATTACTCAGTGCTCCATTAAAATAAGTTCCCAAATTATTCATTTCACTGTGATGTGCATGTTCCATGATGCAACTGCTGACAAGATATGAGGTTTTGTTTTTCATCTGTACATCCGTCAGTCCAGTGTCTAACACTCCTATTAGCTATGTTTACTACGCAGTATTGATAGTGTCTCAGAATCTTGTCATTTTACTTCTAATACATGTTACACACAGGTAACAAGAAATATGGCTGATTGCTTTTTATAGTGTAATTTTCCTATAGTACAGTGATAATGGAGAACACTGTACTGAGTGCAGCTCATGTCTATAAACATGAATGCGAGTTACACCCAGTCCAGTGTTCCCTATTATCACCAAAAAGGTCTGTGAGGGAAGAGCTGACTGATGCATGTTAAAGTAGAAAGTAACCACAAAAAATGTAATAATGTTATTGGACAGCAAGAAAGCTAACACTCTCCCTTTAACCGCAGTGCATCTGTGGCAGGTATCTTAAACTTTGTTTTTAATCCTTGGTATGCTCTTGTTCACTCAAGTGCTCTACTCATTTCAAATTAGCTATTTATGCTGCTGTATAAAAACAAGCTAAGGTAATCACTATTTTACTTAAGTAACTATTGATACATACTTCTATCATTTCAGAATATAAATATTGATACTTCACACAACATAACCATGACATACGTGAATATCACACACTGCAAAATACTGATAGTCAAGTTAACTGGGTAATATCCATTTTATTTCCTAACTGTGGTACTTTGCTTTGTGCTGTTTGGCTCGAAAGAACATCATAAAAAGATGCCAGACACAAGTATTCATAATTCTCAAGTGTACCTCATTACAAGGAGTGTTCCTCATTTGCGGTCTTAAGAAGTTTGTGTTCCTATAAGATGTTCTTGCATTCACTGCTGCAATAGTCTTTACAAATGGGATTCCCTGCCATGAAGCCCACCTTCTGGCCAGTTTACCAAAGTCTACCATTGCTTTAAGGTATGCTGAATGTCACTTACATACTCCTTGTGTAGAGTAGGGCATAAAGGATGACGTTCAGGCGTACTATCCTCAGAACTTACTTTCTGCTAGTCTGAACGATGTTTTAACCATCAGTCTGTTACCTCTGTTTGCTTTTTTTTTTTACCGTTTTTCTGTTTGTTGGCATTCCTGTGCTTACTCCTGTTTGCTGGAGTCCTCACTGTTTCAGATAAGTATCCAGTTGGGTTTTTGGTTACTTTTTCTGTTTGTTTTATGCTATTTGTGGTTAATGTCATCCAGGAAGGGTAAATGCCAGTGTGGAGACTGATTCCCCATAAAGACCGCCATGATAAGTGTCTTTTTTGCCTAGGTGCTGCTCATGACCATACGTCTTGTTCAATTTATCGGGCGTTTGTCCCCAAAACTCTTCTTAGTAGGCTTTCTTCTATTTCCTTGTATCTTGAGAACCAGTGTCTTAAGATTCTTGTTGCAGATACTATGGATGGAACTTCCTGCTGTGAGGTTCAGCTGTTAGGGAAGAAGAAGGTGCATAAAGTAATACCAGAATGTTCTGCTTTCCAGACTCTGCCGGCTTATTAGAGTGGCTTTGTACAATAAACTATATAAATATGCAATGTATTCTAGAGCTTAACTTAACTCTACACAAACAAGCCACATGTAAAAGGTTTTTAAAATATTTAATAATAAATAATTAAAAACACAAGACAATACTACTACACCACAGTTATATCCAAGAGTTCAGAGATCATACAGAAACTTAAAACAATACAGTAGGAAAGTTCTTATATAACAGAAAAACACTTAAGTCTAATCTTTATAGTCATAGCTATTTCTACAAGAAAACATACTTTTAAAGTAACTTACTTTCATAGAGCAAGGCAGTGCTGAGAGTTGGATATCAAGATCAAAATGCTTAAAGTCTCTCTCTCTCAGCAATAGATTTTATGATCACTCACAAACATCTCTGCTGGGCCCTCCCATATTACATCATTTTGACACTTAGATTTTCCCAGTATAGACATTACATCATTTTGCCACTTAGTCTGGAGTTTCCAGGCCAACAGGCTACATTATTTAACAATCTAACACCTGCTCAGGAAACTACAACAATAAAAGACATTTCACATGTACACTCTACTAATTATTTCTTAAGTTAAAACAATAGAAAGAATGTGTTCAGCTAGCCTCTTCGGCATCACTATCTAGATCAAAGGGTATACAAGGCATAATTTTAACTTCAAAAGAACAGATGTGAAATGCTTGGCTTAGTTTTCCTTACAGCAGATGGCAATGTTGCTACAATCTTGAAGTTCACATTTTACAGTGTTTTCTTTCATTTAAGAAACAAGCCTGTATTTTACATTTATATTTACAAATGATAGAATTATGTATCAAATTCTATTTGGCTAGACTGGCAGCCTTCACCCCTTCTCTATCAGTCTTCACATCTCCCCCCCAAAGAACTAAAGCTACTTTTTCAAGTGACCCTTGATAAATGCCGCTTGAGAGGGTTAGGTCTATCTGGGTGTACCTCACCCCATTCCCTGTCTTGAGAGCTCATCTGCAGTGGCATTGCTAATTCCACTGTGGTGCTACACTGACATATCATATGCTTGCAACCCCAGGCTCCAGCTTAGCAATTTGGCATTTTGCTGGCTGGTTCTGTTTAACCATGTTAGAGGGTTGTGATCTGTCATAACAGTGAATTTCCTTCCATACAGATAAGGCTGAAGTTTTTGCAGTGCCCACTCTATGGCTAGACATTCCTTTTTGTCTGCATAGCATTCCTCCATGGGTTGGAGCCTATGACTGACATAAACCACTGGGTGCTCTTCCTCCTCTGAAGAAATCTGGCTAAGTACAGCCCCCACTCCATAGTTCGAAGCATCCACTTGCACAACAAATTCTTTACTGTAATCTGGACTGACTAACACAGGGGGTCCTCCCAAAGCTCCCTTAAGCTTTTGGAATGCCTGCTCACATGCTGGGGTCCACACTACCATATCTGGCCTGTTCTTCCTTGTCAGGTCTGTGAGGGGACCAACTATGGTACTATAACTGGGGATGAACTTTCTATAGTACCCTACTGTCCCTAAGAATGCCTTCACCTGCTTTTTGGTAATAGGTGCAGGCCATGCCTGAATGGCTTCCACTTTGGCAGGTTCTGGCCTTATCTTACCGCTCCCCACTCTATGTCCTAGGTAGAACACCTCTGTCATACCCACTTGACATTTGCTTGGCTTAATGGTCAACCTTGCCCTCTGTAGTCTGCCCAGCACTTCCCTGACATGCTGAAGGTGCTCTGGCCAGGAATGACTGTAGATGGCAATATCATCTAGGTAAGCAAGGGCAAACCCTCCTGCTCCTGCTAGGATATTATCCACCAGCCTCTGGAAAGTCGCTGTGGCATTCTTCCTCCCAAAGGCCATCTATGTGAACTTGTACAAGCCAAAAGGAGTCACAAAGGCTGACTTCTCTCTAGCACTGGGAGTCAAGGGCACCTGCCAATAACCATTGGTAAGATTAATGGTTGTAAGATACTTAGCCCCACCCAGCTGCTCTAGGGCCTCATCTGTCCTAGGCATGGGGTAAGCATCTGACTCTGTGTGACTATTTAATTTCCTGTAATCCACACAGAACCTGGTCCTGCCATCCTTCTTTGGCACTAGCACCACTGGGGAGGCCCAGGGACTGTTGGACTCTTGAATCACCCCTAGTTCCAACATCTCCTGTAGCACTTCCCTCTGTCTGACTCTCTCAGGCACCCTATAAGGGGCCTGCCTAATAGGCCTTTGGGGTCCTGTATCCACCTGGTGCTGCATCAGGTGGGTGCACCCTGGTTTCCCAGTGAACACGTCCCCAAATTCCTGCAACACTGCTCGGATTTCTCGGACCTGGGTAGAAGGTAGCTGCTGGGACATTGCTACCCCTTCCACCGAGGTGTCAGCCCAAGCCTCACTGAGGAGATCAGTCCCCAGATCTCCCTCAGACTCCTCCTGTAATCCACTGCAAATGTTCAGCACAAGGACCTCCCTATCATGGTAAGGTTCCATCATGTTAACATGGTACAATTTGTGCCCCTGCCATTTGCCTAGCACTTCCACCATGTAGTTAACATCACTTACCTTTCTTACCACTTTGTAGGGTCCCTCCCAAGCTGCTTGCAGTTTGTTGTGTCTGACAGGAATGAGAACCATCACCTGCTGCCCCACAGCATACTCTCTAGCTCGAGCATTCCTGTCATACCACACATCTTTCTGTTGTTGGGCTTCTGCCAGGTTCTCCTGGACCAAGCCCATGAATTTTCTGAACCTTGTACTGAGGTTTAGGACATATGCCACAACAGACTCCTTGTGAGGTTCACACTCACCTTCCCACTCATCTCAAATTAAATCTAGAGGTCTCCTCACCCTGTGCCCATACAGCAACTCAAGGGGTGAAACACCTGTGGATTCCTGGGGAACCTCTTTGTAAGCAAACAACAGATGGGGCAAATATTTGTCCCACTCCCTCTTAAACTGATCTGCAAATTCCCGTAGCATGGACTTGATTGTAGAGTTTAACCTCTCAACAAGACCATTAGACTGGGGATGGTAGGGGGTGGTCTTCATGTGCATCACCCCACAGGACTTTCACAGTCAAGCCAGCAGGTCTGACATGAAATTGGCACCTTAGTCAGTCAGTATTTCTTTTGGGAACCTACCCTACTGAAAATCTCTAACAAAGTATTCGCCACCTTCTCTGCCTCAAGGGAAGACAAAGCCACTGCCTCAGGGTATCATGTAGCATAATCCACGGCCACTAGGATATATGTTTTCCCTGTGGAACTTGGGGTACTCAGAGGAGTCCCAATATCCATAGCTACCCTTCGAAATAGCTTCTCAATCACAGGCAAATGCATCAAAAGAGCTCTCACCTTGTCTCCTGCCTTGTCTAACTTTTAGCACTGCTCACAGGTCCTGCAGTACCCTGTTACATCTTTGGAAATTCCAGGTCAATAGAAGTTTTGCATAACATGCCTCTTTGTACGTTGTATGCCCATATGACCTGCAAAGGGAGTATCATGGGCTATGGCTAGAAGCACCAGATGGTAGGCTCTAGGCACTAAAAACTGCTGTACTCTCTCACCTTCTAGACCTCCCTCAGGGGTCCACTCTCTGTACACTAAACCTTTGTCCCAGTATACAGATTCCCCTTTCCCTTGAGAATCAGGTGCCTCCCTAGCTACCTGCCTCAGGCCTTGCAATGTAGAGTCTGAGAGCTGAGCCTGTCTCAACTCTCTCCTTGTAACCCTTCCCAGCTCCCCTTCCACAGGAAGTCTGGCATCCTCTGACAGTGGTTACCAGACCCACATGCTTGTCTCCTAGCCTCACTGCATGTAACTGCATAAGTACATGGTACTGCCTCATCCAAATCCTTCCCTCTCAGGACATCTGCAGGATGGTAGTTTAGTACCCCTGTTGCCTCAAGACAACCTACTATTGGCATTTTGTCTTTCCCACTTACTGGCTCCCTCACCTTTGGTTCCCTACCTTGCCTCCATGAACACCTGTATGCCACATGGCCCCACTGGTTGCATTCAAAACATTTAACCCTAGCTCTTGGATGTGTACCTGGACTAGTGGCTTCCCCTGCTACTTGCAGATTCTGTTAGGACAGTCTGTGCTGCCCACCATGGGTTCCTTTAGACCCATGAGCAGTACTGGGGGTCCCCTTCCTGTGCAGGGCTGCCCTGCTTGCCAGGTATAGGTCTCCCTTCTTCCCCAACTCATCTGAAGTAGCACATTGTCTATCAGCTAACTAGACCCTCATGTCCTCAGGCAAAGTGCTAAGGGCTTGTTCCCTCACCAAAAGGTCTGCCAGCCCTTCAAAAGTGGTGACCTGACATACACTCACCCAGCTATGAAAATAAGTGCTCAGTTCAGCAACATATTCACAATCATTTTCATCTGCCTTGCGTCTATGCTCATGAAACATTTTCCTATATATTTCAGGTGTTAGCTTAAAACATTCTAAAAGACATTTTTTTTACAGCAGTATAATCAAAACAGACAGAGTCAGGCATTTGTGATATACAAGTTACAGGTTTCAGGGGACAGGAACCATACCTAGAGCCTTTGGTCAACACTATACTGTTTGCATACCCTCTCAAACATATGAATGAAACTATCAAAATGATACCCCTCTTTAAATTACAGAAGAAATTTACTGACTGGTTGTGCTTCTGGGGCCCAGTTACTCCCTTCCCCATTACCTCCATGACTCTGGTGAAGAGTCAGCATGTCCCTCTCATGCTTCCTCTGATGCTTCTTTTCTTCGGCTTCTATCTCCAAATGCCTGCCCTCCAACTCAAGTCTCTTTAGCTCCAGCTGGATTTTTAAGTCCACTGCAGAAAGATTGAGCTGTCCATTCTCTGAGGATATTGTATCTCCACTGCCAGTCTGATTGTCCTTCACAGAAAGGTTGAGCTGTCCATTCTCTGAGGATATTGTATCTCCACTGCCAGTCTGATTGTCCTTCCCAGAAAGTTTGAGCTGTCCATTCTCCGGGGATATTGTATCTCCACTGCCGGTCTGATTGTCCTCCTGGATGCTGTTTTCTGATGCAGCTGTAACCAAGGCTACAATCAGGTCTGCCTTAGTCAGGTTTCCATGCACCAGTCCCCTAGCCTGGCACATCTCCACCAGCTGGCTCCTTCTCAGCTTTCCATACTCCTCTGCTAACATGCTGCCTGCTCACCCTGACTAATTAAGCTAACAAAAGAAATAAAGCAATTGTGATCTGAACTCTGGGTATTCACTGCATGGCTGTTTTCGAGTACAAACCACCTTCAGAGATCTCTGTTCATAAGCTGCAGGATTCACTCTACCCACACCACTACAGGCCAATTAGTATGTGAAGTGGACCCCACCACTGCAAACCACAATGTGAGGATATCTTATCCCAACCACTGCCACCACAATGTGATGGCCATACCCTGGCCCAGAAATCAAGGAGCCTCAATCCTTACCACTAACACCAGGGAGGGCATCTCACATAAGAGGAAATTATAACAAATACAGACAGTAAAGTACAATTTCCCTTAAGTGCACACAGAGATCACAGTTAGTCTGGGGCTGGTTGCTCCCTTGCTCCCCTCAATAAGACTCCCCACTGGCACAGCTATAGGGTCCAGATCTCAGCCTAGCTGGCAAGCTAACATCCAGTACCCTCTCTGTCCCACCAGTGCTTCATGTCCCTGACCAGGTAGCTGACACACCACACACACTTTGAGAAAAGTATTTATACAACTTCACAGACACTCCTGGGAAAGGCTGACACAGATTATCCAGCTGTGCCCCTTTACCCAGACTATATGGTAGTAATTACTGCCACCACCAGCTAATACTTATCAGCTACCCAAAGGCCCTTAAAAGGGTGTCCAATTATTACTGTGCAATATTATTATCCAATTGGTAATACCAGAATCTTCTGCTGTCCAGCCTCTGCCGGCTTATTAGAATGGCTTTGTACAATAAACTCTATAAATATGCAAGCTTAGCTTAACTCTACACAAACCAGCAACAAGTAAAAGTTTTTTTAAATATTTAATAATAAATAATTAAAAACACAAGACATCACTACTACACCACAGTGCTATCCATGAGTTCAGAGATCACACAGAAACTTAAAATAATACAGTAGGAAAGTTCTGATATAACAGAAAAACACTTAAGTCTAATCTGTATAGTCCTAGCTATTTCTACAAGAAAACATACTTCTAAGTAACTTACTTTCATACAGCAAGGCAGTGCTGAGAGTTGGATCTCTCTCTCAGCAATAGTTTTTAAGATCACACACAGGCATCTCTGCTGGCCCCTCCCAGATTACATCAATTTGACACTTCGGTTTTCTCAGTATATGCATTACATCATTTTGACACTTAGTCTGGAGTTCCCAGGCCAACAGGCTACATTATTTAACAATCTAACACCTGCTCAGGAAACTACAACAATAAAAGACATTTCACATGTACATTCTAGTAATTATTCCTTAAGTTAAAACAATAGAAAGAATGTGTTCAACTAGCCTCTTCGGCACCACTATCTAGATCAAAGGATATACAAGACATAATTTTAACTTCAAAAGAACAGATGTGAAATGCTTGGCTTAATTTTCCTTACAGCAGATGGCAATGTAGCTACAATCTTGAAGTTCACATTTTACAGTGTTTTCTTTCATTTAAGAAATAAGCCTGTATTTTACATTTATATTTACAAATGATAGAATTATGTATCAAATTCTGTTTGGCTAGGCTGGCAGCCTTCACCCCTTTTCTGCTAGTCTTCACAGAGGCCTCCTCAAGGGGTTTCGGTTCCTGCTCCTCCTTGGTCCTCTTCTTTCCCTAAAAGGCCCAGAGTATTGAATTCGTCTGAGGAAGAGGTAGATTCTGATGCTGAATCCTTTGCTTATTCTACCCAGATTCCTTCTGATTTAGACTACTGGTCTGAGGAGGAGGACTCTCATACTCTAGATAATCCTTTTCAGGAAATTTCCTTTGGCGACTTAATCTCTAGGATTATGGCATTTTTTAAGTTGAATTGTACCCAGGTTTCAGATATCCATAAGAGGTATTATGAGTTACTGCAGATGGAATATCCTAAACCTGTGGCCACTCCTCCTATCTTGGCTGCTTTATTGGATGTTTTTTCCAATGCCTCTAAAGCGCCGGATTCTCTGCCCCTGCTCCCAAGAAGTCTGATAGGTTTTATAGGGTACCTGAGGATTGTTCCTTTTTGTTTAAATGCCCTGCTGCTAACCCCGCTGTGGTGTCTATAACCTCTGATAAGCCGTCTGAATTGCTTCTTTTGTCCAAGTTTCTGCCTTCTGACAAGGACAGTAGAACCATGGATAAGCTGGGTAAGAAGGTTTATAGTTCGGCTACCCTAGCTTTTAGGGCTATTAATTATCAGATCCATAACTCCAGGTATGTCTTGGCTCTTCTTTCTCAGGCTTGTCAGCTTCTTTCTGATTTTCCAGACTCTGAGAGTAAATCTTTTGCTCTTTCCTTGCTTGGGACTTCCTCTCAGGTAGTTTGTCATTCTATCAAATGTAGTTATGATGCAGCAGATGCCTCTTCTAGGGCTGCTGCTTTTGGTTCACCTTCTAAAGGTAAAAGGGTAGTAACAGACTCCTCCTGCTAAGGCCACTCAGACTGCAGGGATTCTAAAGCCTTCCTTTCCTGACAAACGAGGTGCTGTCTGACTATCCATCTGTTCCCAGTCATGTTCCTCTTTCTCTTCACCTTTCTTTTTCTCTTCCTGTTTGGCTCCGAATCACACAGGATTCTTGGGTTCTATCAATCATTTGCCAGGGGTACTTCATGGTCTGGATTTCACACCCTCCTTTTATGGGCATTCCACAGCTTCCTTGGGAACAACTTCCTTTTTTCCCAGAGGTTGTTTGAGAACTCTTGTCTCAGGGTACTATTGAACAGGTGCCTGTGTCCCTAAGGGGGGAAAGGCTTTTATACAAGAATGTTTCTAGTGCCCAGAAAAGAAAGTACTTGGAGACCTATTCTAGACCTCTCTCATCTAAACACTTTTCTAAAGGTGCCTTCCTTTTGGATGTTGTCTCTTCAGTCCCTTTTTCTTCTCTTGCTCCCGCAGGCCTTTCTGGTGTCTCTGGATCTCAAGGATGCTTATCTCCATATTCTGATCCATCCTCTTTTCAGGAGATTTTTGTATTTATCTGTTGCTTCCTGGCATTTTCAGTTCTGTGCTTTTCCCTTTGGCCTTTCTACTGCCACAAGGGTATTCACCAAATGCCTCACTCCTGTGATTGCCTTTTGCAGGTTTCAAGGGATCCAAATATTTTCTTCTTTGGATGACCTGCTGATTCAGGCATCTTATCCAGAGGTCCTTTTGCAAAAACTTAATTTGATCATTTCTCTTCTTCAGAGCCTGGGGTTCACAATAAACTTCAAAAAGTGTTCCCTGACTCCTTCTCAGGATCATGTCTTTCTAGGTTGCAGGAATAAAACGGTGCCAATGCTGGCATCCCTGCCTCCTCCAAAGGCATTAACTCTCATTTCATTCTTTCAGACTCTTCTTTCCCTGGCCTTCATTACAGCCAGGGAGTTTATGAGAGCTCTGGGGTTCATGGCTTCCACCATTCTGATGCTCCCTCTGGCCAAACTCCACATGAGGAAGTTCCAGTAGTTTCTGAAGTCAGTGTGGCTTCAGCATGCACATCCTCTAGACTTTCCTGTTCCTCTTATCCAATGTCTCAAGAAAGAACTTCTGTAGTGGATTCAGCAGTTGTCTCTGAATCCAGGACTCCCTTTTCAACCTCCTCTTCCCTCTCAGGATCTCTTCACAAATGCTTCAGATGTGGGGTGGGGAGCAATGTTTGGCTCCCTGAGGGTTCAGGGAGTGTGGTTGCCTCGTCAGTGGAAGGCGCACATCAACATCAAAGAGATGAGGGCTCTTATGCTGGCTCTTCAGGCCTTTCATCTTCTCTTCTCTCTCCGGGGCCTCTCAAGGTATTCACAGACAATACCACAGTCATGTGGTATATCAACAAACAGGGGGCTACTAGATCTTACCATCTTTGCCGGCTGGCACTTCTGGTATGGGATCTGGCTATCCAATATCAAGTGACTCTTTAGGCAGTTTATATTCCTTCAGATCAGAACATTGTGGCAGACAATCTGAGCAGGTCCTTCACTCAATTCCACGAATGGACCCTTCACAGGGATGTGTTTCTGGACATTGTTCACCAGTGGGGCACTCCTCAACTGATCTCTTTGCCTCCCCTCTGAACAGACAACTTCCTTTGTTTTGTCCCAGAGTCCCAGGTCCTCTGGTATGGAAGGTGGATGCTCTCTCATTTTCTTTTCTTTATGCATTCCCTCCCCTTCCTCTCATTCCGAGTGTCCTGTTCAAGATTTAACAGGATTCTCTTAAAATCTTGCTGGTGACATCCTTTTGGCCATGACAGCACTGGTTCCCTCTACTTCTGCATCCAGCCAAGGGCAGTCATCACAAGTTACCTCACAGGATGGATTTCCTCACATGAGACAAGGGGTCTCTCATCCATCCCCACCTGTCCATGCTTCAACTGACACTGTGGGGGATAGGGTTTTGATCCCTCATAGACACCTTTTTCTGAGGACGTGCTGCAGGTCCTGCAGGAGGCCAAGAATCCTACTGCTAGGAAATCCTACTTGTCTAAATGGAAGAGGTTTTCTATTTGGTGCTCTTCTCATGACCTGGACCTACTTTCTGTGGATGTTCCTTTGGTTCTCTCTTATTTGTGTGAGTTGCTCAATGCTGGTTTGACCTATTCTTCTATTAAGGCCCACTTATCAGCTCTTTCTGCTTGTCTGCCTTTAACTCCCCTGTTAGCTTCTAGATTTGAGGCTAAGCAATTTCTTAAAGGTGTCCTTAATATTAGACCTCACAGGAAGCCTGTTCCTCCTCCCTTCGATCTTAACTTTGTTCTGGAAAAATTGGCTGGTGTTTCATCTTCCTTGCAACATTGTTCTTGGAAGACAGTTATTTTGTTAGCTTTTACTTCTGCTAGACAGGTGTCTGAGTTGCAAGCCCTTATGGCTTGTCCACCTTTTTTGATATTTCATGAGGACAGGGTGTCCTTACATACTAATCCTTCTTTCATGCCCAAGGTGGTTCATGAGGTGTCACTTAATCAGTCTATTAATTTGCCTACCCCCCTCTGCAATCTGACAGTGAGAGGGTGCTACATAACTTAGATGTGCATAGACAGCTCAGATTTTATTTGGATAAAACTAAAGCTATCAGAAAGTCTGACCCGTTATTTGTTTCCTTTTATTCTAGGTCTTTAGGTTTGGCTGTTTCCAAATAAACTATTTCCACTTGGATTTCAAAGGCTATCTCCTTTTGTTACACTTTTCATGGCGAGAGCCTTCCTTCCTCTGTAAAGGCTCATTCCACTAGAGCTGTGGCTTCTTCTGGTGCTTTTTTCAAAGGCTTAGATGCTAATTCTATTCTTGATGCTGCTACCTGTACGTCTGTGCACACCTTTACCAAACGGTACCAGTTGGATGGTATCTCCAGGGCTAGAGCTGGTTTTGCTGCTGCCATTCTTCATGGCTTCTTGGAGGCTCTGCTGCTTCCTCCTCCCGGGTTTCTTCTTGAGCTTTGGCACTGTCCCATTTGTAAGGAATAATGCATTGGTGAAGGCAAGGACATCTACCGTTATAGTAATATTTTACACAACTGTACTTTCCACATTGAAAGGGCTGGTCACATATTCTGTGACAGCAACTTTTTAACTGATATCTATATTAAATAGAGCTGAATCATATTAATTCATTAAAATAATTATTATACAAGTAAAAATACCAAATTTTAACTATCCTATGGGCTTCCAAGTTGAAGTTGTTAGTAAGTGTTCCACATTTTGCACATTTGTTCCACATTATGAGAGGCTGTGTTCCTCATTTTGGAGAGGGAAGGTTGACATCTATGTAAATGCAAGTACTACTAGAATGTAAAAATATAACTATAAACAAGCAAGCTGACATTAATGGATTTTCTATGCTAACAGTGGCAGTCTTCATTTTTTTCAGTTATATGCAAATATTCAAGCTTGCTTTTATTGTATCTTTAGCCTTTGAAAGGGCAGAAATGTCATAAAACTCTGCCACCTCTGGGAAAAAAAGAGCTCTGCAGAATATCTTTTTAGCCAAAGAACAACTGCAGTAGACTATAGTTTCAGTGCAAACTTCAGTCCAATACATTGATGTCTAAACAGTCTATAAATGCGGTACTGCAAAGTCCAATATAATGTGCAGCATTTATATTTTCCTCATATCAAGATGTAATACACTTCTGCCATCAAGCAAAGACACTAGTTTACTCCAGTGTTCTTCTCCATTTTTGCCTACTTACCACCCCCTCTCCCATGTGTCTGCAGAGCCAGAGCTGGTTTTGCTGCTGCCCTGCTACCTTACTTCTGTGCATACCTTTACCAATCGTTACCAGTTGGATGGGATCTCCAGAGCCAGAGCTGGTTTTGCTGCTGCCATTCTTCATGGCTTCTTGGAGGCTCTGCTGCTTCCTCCTCCCAGGTTTCTTCTTGAGATTTGGCACTGTCCCATTTGTAAGGAATAATGCATTGGTGAAGGCAAGGACATCTACCGTTATAGTAATATTTTACACAACTGTACTTTCCACATTGAAAGGGCTGGTCACATATTCTGTGACAGCAACTTTTTTAACTGATATCTATATTAAATAGAGCTGAATCATATTAATTCATTAAAATAATTATTATATAAGTAAAAATACCAAATTTTAACTATCCTATGGGCTTCCAAGTTGAAGTTGTTAGTAAGTGTTCCACATTTTGCACATTTGTTCCACATTATGAGAGGCAGTGTTCCTCATTTTGGAGAGGGAAGGTTGACATTTATGTAAATGCAAGTACTACTAGAATGTAAAAATATAACTATAAACAAGCAAGCTGACATTAATGGATTTTCTATACTAACAGTGGCAGTCTTCATTTTTTTCAGTTATATGCAAATATTCAAGCTTGCTTTTATTGTATCTTTAGCCTTTGAAAGGGCAGAAATGTCATAAAACTCTGCCACCTCTGGGAAAAAAAGAGCTCTGCAGAATATCTTTTTAGCCAAAGAACAACTGCAGTAGACTATAGTTTCAGTGCAAACTTCAGTCCAATGCATTGATGTCTAAACAGTCTAAAAATGCGGTACTGCAAAGTCCAATATAATGTGCAGCATTTATATTTTCCTCATATCAAGATGTAATCAGTGATCATTATTTAAAATGTTATCACAGCAGCATGCATGTGTACAACTACACTTCTGCCATCAAGCAAAGACACTAGTTTACTCCAGTGTTCTTCTCCATTTTTGCCTACTTACCACCCCCTCTCCCATGTGTCTGCACAGCTGCAGGTGTTCCTGGCTCATGTCACATGCAATGACAGCTTGATTGACAGAAATGCAAATTTTTGGCCGACATCACAGTGCAAAATCAAACAATTCCCCAAGGAAACCCTTTCATTGAACAGATTACATGAAATTTTAAATTTACCATGTTGAAAAACATCAAAAAGGACCAATTGCATGTGCTAAATGCAAGCAGTTTATCAATCACTGCCTCATTAGATTATCAGTAAAAACATAAAGGAATAGATGCCCTTCCTACTATGTAGAAATGTTTAAGAATTATAAAACCTTTAAACTCAGTTTGCACACAATATAGTAACTGAAAGACTTGAGAAACCTAGAATAAAGTCTCAGTACTACCTATTGCAGAAGATAGAACTTCTGAATGGGTACTGTGAACAACACCATCTCTAATTTTGATTATAATTAACTACTCATATATATTTGTTATGCTGCAGCTTAAAGTTTTAAGGGATATCAAAGTTCATAACCAGTTTGCCAACACCATGTGCATGAAACTCTACCTGCCTGAAGAAAGCTCCATATTTTGTATTACTGCTATTATTGTGTCAGGACTGCAGAGATTTTACAGGTTTGCATGACTGAGGTGTGACTGCACTATTAATATTCAATGTAATCACGCACAATGTGGTGGGTGGTGCCACTGGTCCATAGGGCAGTGTTTGGGCAGAGTTTGCCACTGCACATTAGTGGTACTCTAAGTAAATTATGCCCTTTTTCCTTCACACTTTATAATATTTATTTGTTTTACTTTTGATTAGCCAAGAAAGATACATAAAACACAAATAACCTTCTTTCAGGAATGGCAAAAACCCTTGTTCTACCACTAGAGTATTATGCTTGTTTATTGAAAGGTGATGCATATTGCAAGGCATTAATTAATAGATTTGTGTTACAAGGAAGAGGCAGAAAATAATCTACCTTTAGAGTGTGGTACTGTAAGACTATAAAGGGAACAGTCAGGTCAGGCTGAGTTTGTAGCTCAAAATAGTTAGTTCCTGTTAGCAAAGTCTACATACTGCACAGCTCTCATTGTCCTTTATGTCTGTTTTTATATATATTTTAGTTTACTGCAAGTCTCCTTAGAAATTTGCACTTCTTCCAGTGTCAATATACTCAAAAGTATAAGATGTAAAATAGATAGACTCAGACAAAAGAAAATTACTGCTAGAAGTGTTATACTTCATGGTCATAAAAATGTAGAAAATGTGTGACACGTTAGATATAAAATAATGTTGTCAGTATACAGTCAAGGTTTATTTAGAGCAGTTTCACGTGTGATTTAACTAATTACAGCAGTGAAATAGTTCTAAAATACATTGCCATAAAAATAGATTTTTGAGGTAGCCATTCAAGAAAATAATGCAGTCCAACAGCAGAAACAAGACAGCTGATGTTCCTTACCTTAAGCCGGTCCTCAGCCCAGTTTCCAATGAGAACTCTGTTAGAATACTTCTCTTCTATCCTCCACCCTGGCATAAACCACTTGCCAGGGTCACTCTGTGCTCCTGCCATGGCTGTCTGCCTCACCACTGACACTTTATGGGATTATGAAGTCCTTAGTCAAAAGCCAGTCTACAAACAGCCTTCTTTCTTACTGTCTCTTTTTTATTGTACCTGAAACTCTCTCTCTGTCTAGCCATGTAGCTTAGGAAGCATTTGTGTCAGTATCAGTGTCAGTAGACTAGTGCTGTTTACTGTTTCTATGGCAACATCCAATAAGATCAACAACTCCAGGCAACAGCAGCATTGTGCTCTTTCGAAGAGAATATGAAGTAGTGATGTGAATGCAATGAAGACTTACTTTCTGGTTTGTTTTTCATATGCGATTGGCTACTTTTTCCCTTGTGGATTGCAACTATCTGCTTCACCAGGATTATGCTGTAGTGTTAAGAATAGTTACTAAGTGTTAATAATTCATGACATGAAATATCATTATAGTTCAGTCTTGTAAGATCAACATAAAATTGTAGACTCCCAAAGTTTGAATTTTCTTAATAGACTTTCAATATTTATTGTCCTCATTTACATTATTGTTAAGCACTGACAGAAAGAAATGTGACATGAGAATCTGTTTAAGCAATGTAGTATGCTAAACAATTAGTCTTTTATAACCTTTGCCGTATTCACATACCCTTCTTCTGCCCATACTTGAGTCACTTGCTTACTTTGACCTCAGTCTGAGACGTAACATGGAATCATTCCAGTCCCAATATTTTGAGTTATGTGTTAATAGTAAAGTTAATGAGGTAGGTCACTGTCATAGTAAATATAACTCATCCAGGGGAAAGGCACAGTGCTTTACCTGAAGAAAATGATAGCCCATCTACAGATACAACATTTATCCAAACAGATCACTCACTTAGGCACATGCAGATCAAGTAAGTAAATGTTTAGAAAAGTCATGGTATTTAGTCACAGCTTGTAGGTTTATTCTGAACCTGTTCACATATATGAATGTTGGAAATGTACTGTATGAGTTTCCCTAATGCCAGTCCCAAAGTGCATATTGTAGAATATGTACACCATATGATCAACTTTCCAAAAAGTTGAAGTGTTTGCATTGAGATCACAGTACAGTGGTGATCAGGGATTTGCCCTTTCCCCATTGTAGTGTGACCTCATTGTTGGAATATATGCTTTACAGGGGTCTATATCAGATGATCGAAAGCTTACAAGTCCGAAGCTCACAGCTTCAAACTGCAAACCTTGAAAGCTGACAACATCGAACGTACAAAAAAAAATACTAACTACCCAAAAAAAAAAAAAATCCTCTATGCAGGGGGGCAAGCCCCCCTGCACCCCCACACCCCCCGCTACTTAAATATACCAACTCCGAGATCGCACTATAGTGCAGTAAAGTGAAATCTTCCCTTACCACACTCTATGGTGATCACCATTCTGCGGTTTGATGTTGTCAGCTTTTGGAGTTTGAAGTTTGAGGTTGTGAACTTCAGACTTATCAGCCTTCGATGTTCCGACATAAATCCACTTTACAGGGGTTGTGAAGGGTGCAGGAGGGCTTGTCCCCTGGAAAACCACAGATTTTGGAGGGCTTTTGTACTGTTCAACTTTTCAGAAAGTCAGTCATATGGTCTTGACGATATGAAGTTCGAAATTCTGAAAAGGTGATCTGATATAACCCCCCCGACACACACGCACACATATGTGTATATGTGTATGTATGTGTGTGTGTGTGTGTGTGTGTGTGTGTGTGTGTGTGTGTGTATATATATATATATATATTTATATATATTTATAGAAAATATATATATATATATAAGTATTTATCTATATATATATATATATATAGATAGCACTCACATACACACACAAATGTGTATATATTATAAATTATATATTATATATTATACATAGTAAGTTGTTCCACACTTACAGCTATATATCTCTATTACAAAGGGAATATAATACCCTGTTTAAAAATATTAGTATGTCATCATGGCATTATAATGTTCTGCAGAGCTCCAGTTGATTTAGCGCACTGTACCAAAAAACGTTTGCTTCCAAATCCTGAGTTATGGAAGAATAGACATCTGTACACAATTCTGGAAGTCAATGATGAGTAGCCAAATACCCATACTGATAGACAGAGAGACAGACAGACAGATAAATGACTATATTACATTTCATCTAATCGCAAAACATCTAAAAAATAATCTAAGACTTATTTAATCTAAAATATCATATATACAGGAAGTACTCCTACAAAACTTGTTCTGCAAGGATACAACCGTCCTGCACCCAACAAACACCCTTAATTATAAATATTACATGTACTAACTCTTCTACAGAGAAGAGAGAAAACACCAGACACAGTGACTCACTGCTGATGCACAGACACAAACTTTTAGAAATGGGAGTACATGTGGGTGGGCATTAGCAAGGTACAAATGGTATACAAGACTAATTTGCCTTGTGATTATATAAAATGAGTCTTAGATCAAGCGTTCCATACCCATACATGGATACATATTTGTAGGCTTATCCAGGGGTGAATGAATAGAAGCAAAGTTACGTGTCTTTATTATATTGTTAAGGAATGTAAGTCAATATGCATCAACTTGGGCACAGTTTTTGAACAATATAAAATCTTGCATCATTTAGCACATTGGAATGTACGCACTCTATTAAAACATGGCATCATGTGCAGGGCAAGGAAGGCAAAAATGATGGATGAAATAGCACAAGTGCTGTGCATCTGAAAACGGTGAGTAAAATGGGTGCAATATGCCACACTCCAGCCAGACTGGTGTGATGCCATGAATTATGTGCAGAACAGATCCACACTGCACTGATTGAGCAAGAGCTTTTTGACAGGCTGAGGGTAGACAGAACAATGGTAAACACATCTGTGATATGTTCCGTCTGTGATCTTAAACCATTTGGATTATGAGTTGGAAGATCTTACTTTTCACCATGGGGTGGTACTGCACTCTGTACTATAACTATGTGGACATTCTCGTGGCCAGCATATAAGAACACTGCATGCATCTGGATCAAGGATACTGGATGCAGTCTTGCCTGCCTATTGTAGCATGTGGGAGATCATGTGACATTTCCCAATAACTTCCTGAGAATGACAAACTACCACTGAATATTCTACAGGGTAGCAGGTCTACTAATTGTGCTGAGTGCAATAAAGTGCAATGATATAATTATAAGTATCCCTTCAGACACTGAGGTGGTACAGTATATGAATTCATCCTTACTAGGCTATTGATCTGGGAAGATCTTATGAAAGTTAGCTTTAAATTCCCATGACAGGTTTTAGCACCTTTATTTTGCATATGAATAACCCAGCGATAGTCAGGACAAGGATATATTGGGACATTTACATTTTTACTCTATCGATGTGGAACACGGGTGCTAAACTGAGGTTGAATTTGCTATTACCCATCTAATAATTTAAATTACATTTGCATAGAGTGAGGGAAGTACTTTTCTTGGAACCACAAACAGCATAATGGCCTATATTAGATGCTAAATACCTTCACGTATGGTGTCACTAGGGCTTGTACTTCACACACAGCATCTTGTCTGTTCAATCATAGCTAGTTGTGTTACACAAGGACATTATGGAGACCATCACTAGAGATCTGTAGGTTACACAAGGGCATTGTGGAGACCATCATTAGAGATCTGTAGGTCATACTTATCTTATGCACCTGTTTGCCAAACAATGGCACATAGCTGTGCCAAACCTGATAGTCATGTACTTTGCTTGCATTATGCAGCATGCAGAGAGTCCTCTCCATGCCAGATATGCTCGTGGCAAACTAACATTGCTGGTGGTTTCTTAGGCATAGTAGCTTCCTTTCCTGAGTGCAGCAATGTCTACAAACCTGGAGCAGATGAGGCTCATGTCATTGCATGAACTCAGCCAACATAGACACTGTCTCTACTGTACTGGGTGGCCTAGGATGGACCATTGCCAACCTTCTTCTTCTTGTGAACATACCTGTACCTCTTTCAATACAATGGACCTATGTTATATTGTTGAATGGCCATATTGTCAAACGTCAACTCATCGACAATATAGGCCATGGAACCCCCCACACCCCAGCTAATTATATATACCAACTCCAAGATCACACTACAGTCAGTAAAATGGCAAATTTCCTGATCTGCACCATAACTCAATTTCAGTCAGAAGAGTTTGATGGCCTGCATTTTTGACAAGATAATACATTCAACAATGTGGCTGCTCAACGATATAACATAGAACCAATAGAACAATTAGCTTGTTTGGACCCAGGAATAGGCACTATAGATTATATGGTTGACTTTAACAGTGCAGCTGTCTCAGTATTTTTGTCCTCATTGTTAATGGTTTTATAAGTAGCAGCCATGTCCTTGTAGTCCTTTATCTTTTGCCTGTGTCAGATTTAGTGGAGAGCAATTAAAACAAGAACAGTTAATATTAAGTATATAGCCTGTTCAGCTTTTCCTTTATCTATATTAGATTTCACTTCCAGCTCTGGTATTTAGAAACGTATCTGGTCACAACTACACCCTCAAGGGTTCTCCTTCAAAATCCTCCAGAATCATGATGTTTGCACTGTCCATGTCAGCTGTATTACCTACATGCAGTGATAAATATGTATGCACACTGGGCTACATGAATACTGCATACAACCCAATGCACAGCAATCAGCACAGCTCTTACTCAGTACCAGGCATTACTGCATATACAGAGATGTGCTGCTCTGCTGATCTACACTGTTACCCACATTGGGTACACGCACTTTTGCAGTAAGGATGATGTGAGGTTGTGATCCTCAAACAAAGTTCTGTAAGGGATACTAACAGTACTTCTTAGCAGAAGAACACTTTGAATACTGATGCATTTGTACCACTGAAAGCTGGTGACTTAAAAGCAAGGGGGGGTTGCAGGAAATAACTGAATGGATGGGGCCATATACAATGGGGGTAGGTCTGTATTACAGCAAGTCAGTAACCATTACCCATGATCAAACAGATATGGTCATTCACATTCATCCACTGATTGCTTCAGTACAAACCCACTGATTATAGCCACTTTACTGACTACGTACACCTTAGATGTCTAGCCGCAATCAACACTGCGGGGGTCCCCCTGTTACCCACTAGTCTCCCTTGCACTACCCCAGTGCCCTCCTTTGATTTCCCTCATTCTGACCCCACATCATTAAGACAGATTACTTCTTGCTTGCTTTTCCATATTTTGTCTTTCTTTTTACCCACTCATGCTTTTAACATTCTGTAAATGACCAAGATTCCACTGTAATTTAAGTCTGGAGGAAGTAACTGAATTAAGATGGAGGTTTGCTAGGACCCCAGAAGTCATAAAGCTGTAAATGCAAATTTGTGAATTAATAATGATGGCCTGAACAAAAATCATAAATAAGGAAATATATTCAGCCTTTCTGGAAATAGTGCCTGCCTTCTTCCCCCCTCCAAAAAGACATTTATCTTCTGTGTGCCACTGTAGTGTTAGATTGGGATGAAAAGTAAAAGAACAAATGGCCAGAGGCATATACTATACTGCTGAGTATCTGGGAGAAGAACCTAAAGTGCTTGGATAAAATCCACAAAAACAAAACTGCACATAGAAAGAATGAACAGTCCAAAACTCAACAGGGGAACCAAGTGATGTTATAGGGTAACACTACTCACTGCAACGCTCTGCCAAAGATCAGTTGCTATCTCATGCATCCTGCCTAGATCACCATAGACAGCTACATACTGGCTGCAATTTTGATGCCCGATTGTTACAGAAAGTAAAAAAAAAATATGCACACTACTTCTGCAAAGCCAGAATAATAAATTTTTATTTTAAACAAATGGCGACAGTATCAATTACTTTTATCTACAGACAACCGCTGCATGCAATTAAAGCCAACTTTATCGACTGAATAAACCTCTGATATCAGAATGCAATAAAATAAGATTAGCACCAATTGGACAAAGTAATTTATTTTTAACCTCCCCCTTCACATATGTGAACATCAGTTATTTGCACATCAATCTCTTCAGTAGTTTAACCATGTATGCACAAGACTTAAATAAAACATTTTCCCCAATGAACCTTTCAGTAGTTTGTCCATGTATGCACACTCACATATGTATGCAGTCATATACACTCACACTCAAGTACTTTCTTTTCCCGTGCTCACTCTTCCTCTTCCACATTTACTTCCTTCTTCTTGGCTCAGGCTGCTTAAGTCACTTGAGACAGCCTGAGCCAATAGGAGTGACTCCTCGCTGCTTCATGCAGCAGTCTGGTGAGTCGCTCATTGAGAGATGCTTCTGTCCCTGCTGAGTTCTGCTGATCAAACCCTATTGATGTCTTTAGTATAGCCTGGAAATTGTTAGAAGCAGAATTGGTTTTTGTTTCAGATGCATGGAGTTCTGAGGACCCAGAACAAAACAGAAAGTAAAATTTGTTTTTTAATTTAAAAATCATAGTTGACTTTCTGAGTTACTACATTTCTTTTTTTTTTCTCAATTTTTAGCTGGAGGGGCTGCAGCACAGCAGCCAGTACCATTATCCCCTCACCCCGATCTGTGGATCTGTACATACAGAAAAGAAAAATGTAAGAAATGATGTGTTGATTCACTAACAGAAAATACAAGACACTAGAGTACAAATGTGATGTAATACCTTTTATTGGGCCAATATAGGTTTTACGATTACTTAAACAGTTGGGTTAACATGAGCCCTTCACTGGGAGTTATTAAGTAACTGATGTTACATACATACATATCTGTCTACACAAATACAGTAATGCACAAACATACCAGCTAGGTACACCAATTTAGAGGTAACAATTCATGAGCAAAGACATTCTATGCAGCAGACCTAGACTCTTCATTTATTAATCTTCATTTCAATGTATGCTGCACAAATGCACAACAAATGACAATGAGCAAAATTAGAAAAGAAAGTGGAAAAATAACGTTGTTGATAACAAGCAAGAAGAAACCTTCAGCTGGTCAAAATGGCAGACCAAATTGTTGCATGAATAAATGATCAATAAAATGTTTAAAATTAATTGTGCTCAGCAAAAACAACATTTGGAATATTTTTATGATATGAATTTTGCAGAGCTATCCTGGGAGAATAAACAAATGGCGTACAATTTTTGAATGACATTTTGTTCACATTAAGACAGTAATTAAGGAATTCTAGCTAAAGTGACATTAATGATCAAATTGTTGCAGTGATCAATATATAGTAAAGTTATTGAATTACAAAGCATCATCTGTTAAGGACTTATTAATTAAAATACTGTGAACAGAGATGTACAAACTGGGAAAGGGAAAGCTGCAGTATTAAGTATAAATGATCAAGTAAATGGTATACAATAACTACTGCACAAAAAATAACAATGACACAATGATGAAACAAATGAACTAAATCCGTTTTTGAATATAACAAGCAGTACAATCAAAACAAATCTATTTTCATACTACAAAATACAAATCTGTTTGGAGGTATTGTATGAGCATTGTGGCTGCTTAAACAAAAGGGCAGTCAGTGCTTTTTTCCTTTGAGTGAATCAGACTTTGCCAGTTGTGTAAGAGCAGAGATATTCTTCACATGGCATCCAAGCAGGGGGATGGCTATTTAAACAAGTAAATGAAATAAGAGAAAATATTTCAAATCAAGTTCTGATGCAAAAGTGTATATTTGATATGAAATGTGAATTTCCACTGTCATCGGTTCATTAATATGTATAAGAATACAGAATGAAAAAATGAAAAAGAAAGTTGTATAACGTTTTGCACACATCATAACATTGTTTTCATTCTTCAAATGCCTTTTCCCATCACATTCTTTATTACTTGAAAACATTTTCACAGCTGCCATTTTATAATATCCAGTCACTTGTTACAAGTATCTTGTCATTGTGCTCTTTTTTTTTACTATTTTTATATACATTTCCTAACACTTTTATTGAATATTTACTCTAAACACCATTTTCATTTTGCTTGCTAGCAGATCTCAAAAACCTCATATCCTCTTACATTCTAAAATATATCTTTTATTGTTTGCCTCACCTCCCTAATCTAAAACAAACAAACAAAATAGTATATCCTTTCTATCTCCAGCTGATTCTTCATCCTGGTGTTCCCAAGTGCCATATAAAATCCTATAGTGGATTATCATGTCCCAACTACTTATATCTCGTCTGTAATCCCTTTCAATCTGAAGACTGTTCTTATACCATTTGTGAAGATCTGGTATATTTCCCATCTGCAGTCCTTTGCAATTCTCTTACAGTAGTATCTATGCCACCTAATTTCTTTAGTTGCCTTTTTTCCTTTGCTCCAACTTAGATTACATATTGTTGTATTTAACTTTAACATCTGTCCCACAACATCCCCTGGCTCTATCATTATATGTCTCATGCAGTATAACTGAATTGCAAGTACATACACTGCTAGTTTACTCCTTCTCAACCCCCCCATTCTTCTTTATACAACGGCCCCCTTTTTATTGGATTAAAGCTACTCATTCATACTGCTTCAAAATAATCATAAAGTTCAGTTTCCGTATTCTCTGGACATGAATGAATTCCTCCTCAATAAATTAACTTAACTTTCTAAATAACAAAACTCTAAATCAGAATCAGAAAAAAAATGTAATTTCTTAAAAGACAATCTATAGATGTGTATGCTTTCCTCATTCCCGTAATTGCAAAAAGACACCAATAAATAAAGATGCAAAAAAGGAAGGTCAAAGGGCAGGGGAGGAGCAGCAATTATGCATGACTCTTCTCTTTCGTCGGCCGAGACCAGTACAAGCAGCAAAAAAAATGTATCTTTCGAGAATCTATCTAACAACTTTCAAAAAAACTCTTCGGCAGTTGTGCAGTCTCCAAAACAGAGAAGAACACACAACAACTACAGGAAAGGCCAGGGCAAATACAATCGAAAGCAAGAAGTGACTTTGTGTTGAACTCTGAGTCCATTTTGTTTTTTGAAAATGCAAATGTTGAAAATATTGATGGACAATTGATGTTTGTTAATGCAAGGGTTACTGAAACAAATATTTCACAGTGTTCCACATCTCAGGTGAGTGATAAGTTTTTTGAACCTTTAAAAATTGTTAATTTATCGGATCTGCCTCTTACAAAGGACATAACAAACATTTTGTTGAAAGGTCCTAAGTTTTTTCCTACTAGACTGTCCTTTTTGGCAGACTTGATTTTAGATATAAAGGGTTTTTGTCGTAAATTGCATCTAAAGGTTTATTTTTACAATTGCAGTAGGAGCGATGTAAACTTTTATACTGTAACTGGTGAAAGTGATAATGAATCCCTATTGGACACCAGTTTATATCAAATGGATTTGTTTTTTGAATTGATTGGAGATCATGTTAGTGAAATGAAAACTAATTTGAATGAAACTGGTATCCTGCAGAGTGTTGGCGGCTTTAACACTGTTACTACCTACTTGATGTTCCTGTTCTCTCCAGAAAAAAATGAAATTATGCCACCTAAATCATCCATGGCTATTATTTAATTTGAAAATGTTTTGTGCAAGAAGGTGGAAAAAGAATTTGATGTTTTTCATAATAGCACCAAAATGGATAATTTAACCAAGAATGACTGGGTAGAATTAGAAACTGTACGTTCTCATTTGGATAAGTATGTTTTTAGGGAAGCAGATAAAGGGGGTAACTGGGCTATTAGGAGTAAAGATGGATACCATAAAATGGTTAAACAACTAATTTATGAAAATATTGATTATGGTCAGCTTTTCACGAACCCGGTATGGAGATTTAACTGTGAACTGTCCGATTTATTAGATAGAGGGAAGAGGTTAGGTTTCTTGGAAAGCAAGGATGTGAAAAAGTTGTTGGTAAAGACACCCAGGGACCCTAAGTTTTATGCAATCCCTAAAATTCACAAGAACATGAGGAATACCCCTGGGAGACCTATAGTCTCTATGATTGGTTCATATTTAGAACATGTGGGTTTGTTTTTGGATTATCATTTTAAAAAGTGCTTGGATAAATTACCTTCCCACATTAAAAACACCAGTGAACTTTATTGGGGGTTAAAAGAAGTAAGGTGGCAGGATGAATATTTCTGGGCCACGGTTGATGTTAATTCCTTGTATACTAATATTGATACCAAATGGGGCCTGGAAGCCATGGGTAGAATCATGGCTGAAGAGCCATGAACTTCTTTTTTGTTGTCAGTCTTAGAATTCTGTCTTAGTCATAATTATTTCAAGAGGGACAACATATTTTTCTTACAGAAAATAGGCACAGCATTGGGGGCTGCTTTTGCCTCCACTTATGCAGTGATAGGTGATTTTGAAAGACAGTTTATGTATCCCACTGAGTATTTTGCACAAAATGTTGTTTATTATAACAGGTACATTAATGATTTGATTTTTATTTGCAAGGGAGATCAACAGAAATTTTTGAAATTTGTGGAATGTATGAATAGTACTGTTCATGGTTTGAAATTTACTTGTCAGATGAACTTTGTTGACATTAGTTTTTTTGATGTGGAACAGTATGTAGATAAGAACTATGGGTTCAGTATGAACGCTATAGGAAGCCCATATCTGTGAACAATCTTTTGCATGCAGACAGCATGCACCCTCCAAATCTACTTTGGTTCTTACCTTTTGGTGAATTTAAGGGAATTCACCAGAATACTTCTGAAGATGGACTCAAAAAGGTATTTTTGAATCAGGTACACAACAGATTAAGCTCACGGGGGGGTATTCTCATAAAGTACTGATGGCAGTCTGGAATGGCATTGAGAATAAAGGAAAAAGGTGTGATAATAGCAGTTTGAATATGCAGGGGTTTCAAGGGAGGGGGGACAAGGAACTGTTCTTTGTGACAAAATATTCTCCCTTCTCAAACACCTTAGAGACAATTGTTAGAGAGCACTGGCATTTAGAATTTGAGGATGTGACCGTGGGACATCTTTTTCCAAAATATGTTACCTTCTCCTATGGGAGATAAAACAATCTAAAGGAATTATTAAGTGGGGATGGTGTTTTTTGTGGTAGGGCACAGAGAGCGGGTGCACGAGCATGTGGTCATTGGTTTGCAGTAGGGTTAAGAATCTAAGTGGGTGCAAAATTAATGGCAGGTTATACAGGGCTGGGGAGACCTTGAATTGTAACTCCCAGGGTATTGTGTATATTAATGGATGTAGTTGCCAGCAAACTAAATGGTATGTTGGGCAAACCAAGTGAAAGATCAAGGTTAGAATTATGGAGCATTTGGGGGATGTTAGAAAGTGTAACATGAATAATCCTGTAGTTTGCCATTTTGCATCTGCACACAGGGGCTCAGAGAGTAGTTTGTTTTATAGCGTGTTGGCA